>NC_133327.1:186329188-186484188 GCF_042186555.1 Aquarana catesbeiana
AGAAAGGGTCAGTGGGAAAGGAATAAGGATCTCAACAGAGGATACTATGTAGGAAACAGGAAAGACAACAGAAAGGTGCAAGGCACTAGAGCCTCATTTCCCCACGTGTTGGTCAATAAGAACATAGAAATAGGAACATCGTGGGAATAGGAACTTGCAGAGCCTCATAAAATAACCCATATAGCATAGCCTTTATAGCATAATGGACAGGCCACCAAAATAGAATGATACAGGACCTGTAAAATTACAAGACCCTACAGAGGGCAAGTGTTCCAGATAAAAGAGAAGCCCATAAACCTGGGATCACCCCCCCTCTGAGCCTGAATTAACATGCATATATAGCACTCAAGCAGACAGGAGTCAGAATAGTTAATATGAAGAGATTCCTCCAGACACATCACCTGTGTTCCCAGTCTTCCAAAAAATGAACGGGAGTCCTCTAGGACGCCATGTATGTATCCATAGCCCTGTTGTAAGGCGGGGTTCTGCCATTAAGGAGAGGTGCTAAGAGAGGGGTAAGTAATCAACATGGTTTTTGTCATTTAGTTGAAATGAAAGATTCTTGGACTGTACTTGTTTCCCGTTACCGCCCGCCCCGTCTCTGGCCCGTTTCCTGCCTGACTTACATTCGATAAAGCCTAAACCTGAAGGACAGTTACACCTGGAGTGGAAGCCCCCTAAGGATAACCCCACTGGACAACCACATCGGATTCCAAGAAAGTATCGAGGATACCAGATGCTTTTTACCCCTGCAGGGGTGCAGGGAGCGGGTGAGTGGGGACCCTTGAGGGGGAGCACCTAAGTCACTGGATTTCAACTGTCATCACCACAGTCACTTCACGCAGGAATTTTTTGAATGAAATATCTTCAAGATAGAACTTTCACAATATTGATTTTTATCCACAATTTTTTTATATATTACAACTGTGTTACAACTGGTATATTTTTGAAACAACGGATCACTTTATATACACATTTTTTTCTTATTTATATATATATATTGGTTGGTCGCGTTAATTGTGCACAATGGATATTTAGTGGCAATATGTAACCAGTGGATGGCACTGGATGTGGACGGATAAAAGACTCTATATTAGCCACTGTAGGAAGTATAAGAACGAATTGTAAAATAAGGTTAACCCTTTATAGAATAGGAGAGAGTTGTGTGCAGTCATATTTATTTATTATTTACAATTAATGGTACTGATGATATTTTCTGTCACATTTGTATATACATATACACTTTGGTGGTAAACTGGCTTTCTTGTTACGGGATAATTATCCCATTGGGCATATATACACTTTATTACACGGGTTTGCCCAAGCACACTTATTCACTACTAGGAGAGCACACAAGTAATTTTGAGCTATATAGCTAATACATAACTGAAGTGTAATGTAACTGTATACATACAGTATCTCACAAAAGTGAGTACCCCTCACTTTTTTTATAAATATTTTATTATATATTTTCATGTGACAACACTGAAGAAATGACACTTTGCTACGATGTAAAGTAGTGAGTGTACAGCTTTTATAACAGTGTAAATTTGCTGTCCCTTTAAAATAACTCAACAGGCAGCCATTAATGTCTAAACCGCTGGCAACAAAAGTGAATTCACCCCAAAGTGCATAGGGGCAGCCCGACTTGCAGCGTGACTTTGCAAGGCGATCTGCACGCGACTTCAGCGGCAGCATGCAAAATTACGTCTGTGTAGAAGTCAATGCAAGTCGCCCTGAAGTCATCCCAAAGTAGTACAGGAACCTTTTTCTAAGTCGGAGCGACTTGAGTCATTTTTATTAGAACGGTTCCATAGTACAGAATGGAGTGCGACTTGTCAGGCGGCTAAGTCGCCTGACAAGTCGCCCCTGTGGGAACTGGCACTAAGTGAAAATGTCCAAATTGGGCCCAATTAGCCATTTTCCCTCCCCGGTGTCATGTGACCTGTTACAAGGTCTCATGTGTGAATGGGGAGCAGGTTTGTTAAATTTGCTGTTATCGCTCTAACTCTGGTCATTGGAAGTTCAACATGGCACCTCATCGCAAAGAACTCTCTGAGGATCTGAAAAAAAAGAATAGAATTGTCGCTCTACATAAAGATGACCTAGGCTATAAGAAGATTACCAAGACCCTGAAACTGAGCTGCGGCATGGTGGCCAAGACCATACAGCGGTTTAACAGGACAGGTTCCACTCAGAACAGGCCTTGCCATGGTCGACCAAAGAAGTTGAGTCCCCCTGCTCAGCATCATATCCAGAGGTTGTCTTTTGAAAATAGACGTATGAGTGCTGCCAGCATTGCTGCAGAGGTTGAAGGGGTGGGGGGTCATCTTGTCAGTGCTCAGACCATATGCCGCACACTGCATCAAATTGGTCTGCATGGCTGTCTTCCCAGAAGGAAGCGTCTTCTAAAGATGATGCACAAGAAAGCCCACAAACTGTTTGCAGTTTGCAGGCAGACTAAGGATATGGATTACGAGAACCATGTCCTGTAGTCTGATGAGACCAAGATAAACGTATTTGGTTCAGATGGTGTCAAATGTATGGGGCGGCAACCAGGTGAGGAGTACAAAGACAAGTGTGTGAGCTATGAATAAGCACCCATTATGAGTGCAAAACGCGTTTCGTGGACTTCACCATTATAGTTTAGTATAACCACAGACTGGAGGGGTAGAGGGATTAAAGATGATGAAGAAAAAAATAAGCGGCCATAACTGAAAGTACTCACATTAGAGCTGATACTAGGCCATGCGATACCACCTGCCGGAGGTCAGCCAGATAATTATGTCCAGCACGGAAGCTGAGGAAAGGACCCAAGCATGGATCAGGAGCACACGCGTAGTCCCCCAAAAAAAGTGTGTATAGAAAAATCTTGATGTAACTGTGGATGGGATTTCTGTATTGTATACAATAAAGTAAATGGTTTGTTACCATATTGGTATAAATAAAAAGAAATGTCATATAGAGTAAAGCCATCACCACAGTATCGAAGTATATTATGGAGCATATTAATAAAGTGAACAGAATGAAAAAATAGGGTGTCCATATAGTAAGAATAGGATGGAGGCACTTGCTCCTGATGAGTGGATAGAAGTCCACGAAAGGTCGTTGAGCTTATTTTGATGCATCCATCTCATATTTATGATTCCAGATGGTTTTTATTGCTCTACCACCCTGACATAATGTTATGCCTACTCTATTTGAGGGACTGTGATGTATAATATTTACTTTCTGTGTCATGTTGGTGACTATTCTTTATATGTATGTTGATACTTTGTATTTTATATGCCAATGTGCTATTATGCGTTTATATGGGTTGATCCATGCCCTATCTTTGGTCTAATAAAGAATACAATTTTTTACATATGTATATGGTTTTGTCTGGCTCTACCCCACGCACCTCATCTAAAGTCCCACCACCCCCTTTTTTTTGCAAAAGCAACCAGGAATGGAGGCACAATATTCCCCGTTGCGTCTCATTTAAAGTCCCAAAAATATTCCCTTTTTTTTTTTTTTTTTCTTTGATTCATTTAACATTATGTTTTTATTTTCCTGTAGAACTATAATACTTACACTGGTCACGTTTCACTCCCCTGAAAAAGCCAATGTCTTGGTCGAAACATGTTGGGAAGACCTGACCTATTACTGTAATTAGGCCACCACTACTCTGGCCTACAGTAAAATGTTTGTACTTCTTTTATGCATGTTTACTATCATATGAACTAGTGTTTTGTATTACCTGTTCATAATATTTTGTAATACAATTTGTCTTTCTTTAAAAAATTATTGATCAACTTGCTTTGGCACCATAATAATCCCCATTCTTCTGCCCTTTTGTATTCATTACTTTGGGATGAGGTGCCTTATCTAAAGAGGACATATCAGCCACTTTCTCCATTTATCTTTCACTGGGTATATGTACGGGTTACAACCAATACACCAGTAGGTTGTCTTTCACTCTTAATTGGCCCTGCTGTGCCTGAATGTGTGTGAGCTAGTATAATTGTAGTAAACACATTGAAATATAAGCCCCATCAGGAGCATTCACTAATGTAAATGGTTCTATATACTTTCTAAAGCACTGCAAAATATGTAAGTGCCGTATAAATAAGTGAAAGAAATATTAGGTTTCTGTGGATAACCACATCGCATATGTAATCTTAATTTTGATTTTTTTTTAATAGAAATAGAAATAAAGAAAAGTAGGGTTGCAGTCTGCAGCTACCAAATGGATCTCATGGGGCAGAAACACAGTCGGGAAATAAGACTGGTGATGTTGTAAATAACCAATCCTTGTTTCTTTCCACTGAAAACACAGAATCTAGTTGCTATGGCCATTTTATTATGCCCAGTCCTAATGTTTGGTATGTTTTCTGGCATAAGTCTTTAGTCAGTGCAAGATTACTGTTGGGGCTTTCAGGGTTCAACCTGTAAGTCTCACACATTACAACAAACAGAGGATCCTTTTTTTTTCACCATCTGCTCCCAATGTTAGAACCTCTGTTAGTTTATTACAGCTTCTTTTGTAACATTACTCCAGCAAATGAGACAGGGTAAGTAAGTGTAGTAGGCTAAAGTGTCTCCCTCGATGCTGTCTCTATAATTATATTCACCTGGGGAATCTTAGATGCCTTAGGTAACAACATCGTATATATCAGTATCACCATCTCTGCCAGATCCCATGTGGCCATATAAACAGCTGTGCGTTACCTTAGCTGTGTGAATTCCCTTCTGCATGGCGAGTCTCATCAGACATTCTCTCTAGACTCACGCTTCACATAAACATTGTTTGTCTGTGGGAGACCTATAGGTTTTGCTCTATACAACATAAATTGACATAATAAAAATATTTCATGCACAGTTTGGCTGGGATGGAATAGATGCACTGATAGATGTCCTAATAAATTGACAATGACTTATGCTGAAATATTGGGAGCAGAAGCCTGGGCTTTCTGGCAATGCTAGCATAATACAGAACTGCTGAGAATAAAATCCACTTTGAACCATTCGTAACTGTGTGGAGTGTTTAGCCTTAACCCCCATTTTTAAATGCTAAGTTCACCTTTTGCGTAAGGCCTTTTCACATGGGTGGGCCGATCAAGTTGGCCTGTCAGTGTTTTAGGTGGACCTGGCTGAGACCATCCATTGCTCTCTATGGAGTGGCAGATGTCAATGGCACCCACTGACATCTGATCCTGTCCGCTAAAAACAGACAGATGGGGGATCCGTTTCCCCATCCGTCTTGCGGATTGGATCCGATGACAGTCGGATGGAAACTGGCAGGCGGTCCGTTTCTATTCGACCACCCATAGAGGAAAACGGCTGTGTGCTTATGCAAAGCAGACACTGACCTGTCATCTGCCTGCTCAGCGGGGATCAGCGGACAGATTCCACGCTGAGGAGGCGGATCTGTGGCGGAGTCCGTCCGTCTGAAAGGTGCCTAAAAGTAGCTATGCGAAAAACGGGCCACAGTAGTTTAAAAAAAATCTGATTAATATACTATAAGTGCCAAGCCTAACCAAAAAATGCCAATATTCGTTTCCCTGTCCTGTCTTGTTGTTAGGATGCTCCATACATTGGACACTTGCTCCCAGCATCAGAGGAGCAAGAGCTTTCACTAGTTTCACCCTTTTGCTGCCAGGTTCATATGTTGTAAATGCCTGACAGTGGTGGGGGGAGATGTTACACACATGCTGCAGTCACCTGGCTTTTGAGATACCATGTTGCTTGTTCTCTGGGCTACAAGTATTTGGTTGAAACCGTAATGGCAATCACATGATTCTGCTGAATACATTAAATAAGTGAATGGTTGATGTGGACTGCCTCAGCATGTTCAGTAAATTTATGAAAAGCCACAGCAGTGCCACATTATTGAACATGTAAGCCAAATAATGTGAGTAAATGTACGTAGAGTGCAGAGTTGAAGATATACTTTTTTTTTTTTTAAAAGGAAGATATACTCTAAAGTGTAAGTGATTGGCATAGGAACAGGTGGCTTGCCCCCCCCCCCATGTTACATGGACCTCAAGTGTTCAGTTAGACCTATGGAGCCCTAACATGCAGCCACAGTTAATTTGAAGGGCTATGTGTGATGGTGTGCTCCAGGCATGCGGGGAGTTGACTTGGACGTAGATCTGGGTATGGAGTGAAGAGGACCTAGGACCCACCATCATGCTTGGGTGTGACAGACATGGGGACTGAGCATCAGGATTGAGAACTGGTTCACAATTCAGTTCCAGGGTGACTTATTTACTGTAGGCTCCAGCTGGGAGGGTCAGCCAAGTGGAGCAGCTAGGGGGTGCCTGCATGCTTTTGCCTATATTCATTATTCTAATGGGTTTAGCAAAGTTATATCACATGCACACAATGGATGTTATGCTTAAAGCTCAATACATTTTTTTGTAGTTTTTGATTCACTTAGAGTAAATACTTTTCTGAATTTTTTTTGCTGTCAGTGAACCCGTTTGAGAGATTTTGCCTCACTTCCTGTCCCCGTGACCAGTGGCGTATCTAAGGTATGGCAGCCATGGCAAGTGCCATGGGCGCCATCGGGGGAAGGGGCGGCAAAAAGCCGCCCTCTGCATGAAAAAAAACCCCCACCTGTCCTCCCAGACTAATATAGCCCCCGGCAGGATCCTGCAGGATCGCGGCGCTGGTGTTCTATCAGATGGCTGTCGGGCTCGGTTTAGGCTGAGGGAGGCTCTGTCAGCAGGGAGGGGCAGGGTAGGGAGCTCCACTGACGCTCTGACCCTGCCCTGCTCCGCCCCATATACTCTGTATGTGCTCGGCGCACTGACATCGCCTGGACCACGAATATTCCCGCCCCTTACCGCCGTAAGCCCCGCCCCTACCGCAGTAAGCCCTGCCCCTACCGTCGTAAGCCCCACCCCTATGACGGAAAGCTCCGCCTCTGGACCTCTGAGAGGTGAGCCCGGCTGGTCAGGTAGGTCTTTCTACCTATAGACTCAGTGTTACTAAACCCTCCCTGACAATGTTCTTTATCCCCCTGTATAGCTGTGCATTGCTGAAAGCTTACATTTTAAAACTGGCTACTTGGTCATCTGCTGTAGTATGTCACATTCGCAGTCTGGTCATCTGCTGTAGTATGTCATATTCGCAGTCTGGTCATCTCTTGTAGTCGCATTCGCAGTCTGGTCATCTGCTGTAGTCGCATTCTGGTCATCTCCTGTAGTATGTCGCATTCGCAGTCTGGTCATCTCCTGTAGTATGTCGCAGTCACATTCTGGTCATCTCCTGTAGTATGTCGCATTTGCAGTCTGGTCATCTCCAGTAGTATGTCGCATTCGCATTCTGGTCATCTCCTGTATTCGCAGTCTGGTCATCAGCTGTAGTCACATTCGCAGTCTGGTCATCTCTTGTAATCGCATTCTGGTCATCTCATGTAGTATGTCGCATTCGCATTCTGGTCATCTTCTGTAGTATGTCGCATTCGCAGTCTGGCCATCTCCTGTAGTATGTCGCATTCGCAGTCTGGTCATCTCCTGTAGTATTTCGCATTCTGGTCATCTCCTGTAGTATGTCACATTCCCATTCTGGTCATCTCCTGTAGTATGTCGCATTCGCATTCTGGTCATCTCCTGTAGTATGTCCCATTCGCAGTCTGGTCATCTCCTGTAGTATTTCGCATTCTGGTCATCTCCTGTAGTATGTCACATTCCCATTCTGGTCATCTCCAGTATTCGCAGTCTGGTCATCAGCTGTAGTCACATTCGCAGTCTGGTCATCTCTTGTAGTCGCATTCTGGTCATCTCCTGTAGTATGTCGCATTCGCATTC
The DNA here is from genome assembly GCF_042186555.1 of Aquarana catesbeiana. Classification (NCBI taxonomy): domain Eukaryota; kingdom Metazoa; phylum Chordata; class Amphibia; order Anura; family Ranidae; genus Aquarana; species Aquarana catesbeiana. The sequence goes on from NC_133327.1 coordinate 186,336,985, forward strand.
TGGTCATCTTCTGTAGTATGTCGCATTCGCAGTCTGGCCATCTCCTGTAGTATGTCGCATTCGCAGTCTGGTCATCTCCTGTAGTATTTCGCATTCTGGTCATCTCCTGTAGTATGTCACATTCCCATTCTGGTCATCTCCTGTAGTATGTTGCATTCTGGTCATCTCTTGTAGTATGTCGCATTTGCAGTCTGGTCATCTCCAGTAGTATGTCGCATTCGCATTCTGGTCATCTCCTGTATTCGCAGTCTGGTCATCAGCTGTAGTCACATTCACAGTCTGGTCATCTCTTATAGTGGCATTCTGGTCATCTCCTGTAGTATGTCGCATTCGCATTCTGGTCATCTTCTGTAGTATGTCACATTCGCAGTCTGGTCATCTCCTGTAGTATGTCGCATTCGTAGTCTGGTCATCTCCTGTAGTATGTTGCATTCGCAGTCTGGTCATCTCCTGTAGTATTTCGCATTCTGGTCATCTCCTGTAGTATGTCACATTCCCATTCTGGTCATCTCCTGTAGTATGTCGCATTCGCATTCTGGTCATCTCCTGTAGTATGTCGCATTCGCATTCTGGTCATCTCCTGTAGTATGTCGCATTCGCAGTCTGGTCATCTCCTGTAGTATGTCGCATTCGCAGTCTGGTCATCTCCTGTAGTATGTCGCATTCACAGTCTGGTCATCTCCTGTAGTATGTCGCATTCACAGTCTGGTCATCTCCTGTAGTATGTTGCATTCGCAGTCTGGTCATCTCCTGTACTATTTCGCATTCTGGTCATCTCCTGTAGTATGTCACATTCCCATTCTGGTCATCTCCTGTAGTATGTCGCATTCACATTCTTGTCATCTCCTGTAGTATGTCGCATTCGCATTCTGGTCATCTCCTGTATTCGCAGTCTGGTCATCAGCTGTAGTCACATTCGCAGTCTGGTCATCTCTTGTAGTCGCATTCGCATTCTGGTCATCTCCTGTAGTCGCATTCGCATTCTGGTCATCTCCTGTAGTCGCATTCACATTCTGGTCATCTCCTGTAGTCGCATTCCCACTCTGGTCATCTGCTGTAGACGCATTCGCATTCTGGTCATCTCCTGTAGTATGTCGCATTCGCATTCTGGTCATCTCCTGTAGTATGTCGCATTCGCATTCTGGTCATCTCCTGTAGTATGTCGCATTCGCAGTCTGGTCATCTCCTGTAGTATGTCGCTCATCTCCTGTAGTATGTCGCATTCGCAGTCTGGTCTTCTGTATTCGCAGTCTGGTCATCAGCTTTAGTCACATTTGCAGTCTGGTCATCAGCTGTAGCCACATTCGCAGTCTGGTCATCAGCTGTAGTCACATTCGCAGTCTGGTCATCTGCTGTAGTATGTCACATTTGCAGTCTGGTCATCAGCTGTAGCCACATTCGCAGTCTGGTCATCAGCTGTAGTCACATTCGCAGTCTGGTCATCAGCTGTAGTATGTCACATTCGCAGTCTGGTCATCAGCTGTAGTCGCATTCGCAGTCTGGTCATCAGCTGTAGTCGCATTCGCAGTCTGGTCATCAGCTGTAGTCGCATTCACAGTCTGGTCATCAGCTGTAGTCGCATTCACAGTCTGGTCATCTGCTGTAGTCGCATTCACAGTCTGGTCATCTGCTGTAGTCGCATTCACGGTCTCTGGTCATCTGTTGTAGTCACATTCGCAGTCTATTTAAAAGTAGTACCTGCTGTTGCACAAATCACTTTATTACACTTTTTTATTTCTGATATTTATGGCTATGCATAATAATTTAATCCATATTGAGCACCATATTTCATTGGCTGCTTCTGCTTGGCATATACACACAATCAAATAGTGCTCAATATGGATTAAATAAATAGATATCATAAAGTTTAATAAAGTGATTTGTGCAACAAGCTCCTTAAACATTCTACATTCAGTGAAAGTTCATGCAGTGCAAACTTTGCAGTTCAGGGGCGAACTGATCCATTGGGCAGTTTATGTAGTACTAATCCATTATTTGTTAATAGAAAGATTAAAGAGCTTGACTTGTAGTTTTGTTAGCTGTTTTTTTTTTTGACAGGGGCGCAGTTTCAGTGCTTGCCATAGGCGCCATTTTCACTAGATACGCCTCTGCCCGTGACAGCAGGACATGAATTGGCGAAGCCTTTGTCAATGGGGCAGGAAGACATAGACAATAACCTCCTGCTGACTGCTCACAGTAAATATACTGCACATGGGCGGCAGGTGCAGGTACGGCAATGTACATGTACGCTGCTGGCTTGATTCTGGGTTTGGGGCACACAGGTACACACCCTGCTGACCTGTGCTGTGGTTGGACACAGCACAAATTTGTCAGCAGATTTCAGCCAATGATCGGCTGTGTTCAATTACACACAAAGTTCTGTGTTTACAAACACCTGGTGCAGTGAACAGCGATCTGACTTTTTCTTTTCCCTGAAAGGCAGGGAGAAATACTCACTGATCACTGTATTAGTGTCAATGGGGACATTAGTGTCAGTGACCCTCCAAGCCACTTTTAGCACCAGATTGTCCACCACTATATAACAGTCACACTAAGTTCATCACCGCTATTGCAGTATAGCGTCTAGAGCTGCGTAAATTCCAGTATACAGGGGGTCCCCTAGTTACAAACATCTGACTTACAAACGACTACTACTTACAAACGGAGGGAGACAACAGGAAGTGAGAGGAAATCTACCCCTAGGATGGGAAATTCTCTCCTCTAAGAGCTATTATGAGGAAAAGGTACCTCCACTGATGCTTTATCACCAAGGCTTGTTTTCACAACAACCCAAAATTTTCAAAATCCAATTGTCATTGGGACAGAAAGTGAGGTGAAATCTTCTGAACTGGGGCACAGACAGCAAAACAAATGTTACAGGGGCGATAACCCTTCCCTATGTTATCCAAAAAGCTTAAAAATAGTTTTTTTGGCTGGAGCTACACTTACAAAATGTACCTGTTCCAACTTACAAACAGATTCAACTTAAGAACAAACTGACAGTCCCTGTCCTGTTTGTAACCCGGGGACCACCTGTATATACCATTGTTTGTAGATGCTATAACTTTCACACAAACCAAATAATATACACTTATTGGAATTTTTTGTTTTACCAAAAACATGTAGCAAAATACATTTTGACCTCAATTTATGAAGAAATTTGATTTTTTAAAAACAATTTTTTTGGATATGTCTTATAACAGAAGATGGAAAATATATATTTTTTCTCTTTTTTTTTCACCAATATAATTAAAAAGAAAAACCCAGTGGTGAATAAATACCACTAGCACCACAAGCTATATTTTTGTGTGAAAAAATTATATAAATTTAATTTGCGTACAGTGTTGCATGTCCGCACAGTCATTGCCAGCTAAAGTAGCACAGTGCTCAATAGCAAAAAATGTTCTGGTCATGAAGGGGGAAAACCTTGTGGAGGTCCGGTGGTTAAATGTAACCTGACAAAGGTTCTAACTTTTCTGTTTCACTGCAAAGCAAAAGTTTTGTTGCATGACAGGGAGTGGATATACATCTCTCCAGTAGCAATGCCGACAGCAATAGAAACCCAACAGAGGTTGTAACCCTTTCTCTCTTTGTCATGGGCTAAGAAAAATGTAATTGAAAGTTGTCATATTAGGAGCTTTAAAGTAGTAAAACAGATTGCATTTATCAGGTGAAAAGTAAAACTGGGGCTTCACTTTCAATAGATCCTGCTGTGTGTGCTAGTAAAGTATTACTCATAAAAATACAATATTATCCTGTATAGTGTACATTCTAATATACATCAATGTTAACCTCAGCAAAAAAACTAATTTATTCAGTCTTTTGAAGTTTGGCCACAGATTTGCCTCTAGTAAACTCAGAACTGAAACCTAGGGAATTGTTCTGATTTAGTTTCTGCACAGGCAGATGATGATGGGTTTATAGAAAAGCAATATGAGCTACCACAGAAGGCAGTTAGGTTTTGGGTGGGTGGCTAGATTCTTGTTTCATTATTTTTAACAATTTACACCTTTTTTGTATGCTGTCACTATTAGGAAAATGTACTATTCCTTTCTCATTTGTACACTGTAAAGATTTCTGTGTTAAAGCCCAAGTCCAGGAAAAATCGCCCTTGCAGAGACACCCCTCCACCCCCGCACAGCAAGGGTTAAATGTTCATTGTGTCTAGTGGTGCATAGTACAGGCTCTATCACTTACCCTATGACTGGCTCTGTCACCCTCCTCCTCTGCCCAAAGCCCGGTCTGTTTGTTGGCAGGTGTAGTTCCAAGTCCATCCAGCAGGTGAAATGTTGCTGCTGTGTCGATGGAGTGGAGACTCTGAGCGGTGTTTTCCCTCTGGGGCCCCCATAGGTGTCATGGGGAGAATAGCTGTCTGACTGGACACTTAGATCCCAGGTGACCTTCCACAACCATCTTGGTTGGAGCAGCCCTTTAAAATAGGGGACCCTGCTGGGGTTTGGGGCACATTTTGCTAGTGGTTAGTGTATGGACAGGAATCTGCTCTGTCAGGGAGAAAGATCGAGTGTTGGGTATCAGTGCGATGAGGGCAAGCGTAGGGATACTGCTATACCCTCTAGACAGTGGTCTCCGGATTTGCCACTGCAGACCTTCCCTTACTTTCTGCATGCCACCAGTGCCTTCTGCTCTGCCAGTCAGCCACTCCTCCAGCAGATGCTGTCTTGGTAAAGTAGGCCTTGCCTGCACTGTGACTTATTGTGCCTGAAGCTATATCACTGCCTAGATGTGCTATGGTGCTGTGACATTCAAGTTGAAGCCAGCTTATCTGCACTGCCTATCTTCACCTGTGCCATTAAAGACTGTACTGGCACTCCACTAGGAACTGTTATAATGCCTGGTACTAAATGTGAATTGCACTTCTTGTCTCAAGAGTTACTGTGCCTATTGCTGCAAGTGTTATTGTGCCTGTTATCACAAATGTAGCTATACCTGTACTGCAAGTGTTCTGCACCTGTTGCCATCAGTGATTATACTAATGCTAACTACTGTGTTCTACAAGCATCATTGTTACTCTTTAACTTGCATACTTCTAAATACTAAAACTGCCAAACTGAATTAACAAAGCCTTTGTCAATGGGGCAGGAAGACACAGACAATAACCTCCTGCTGACTGTTCACAGTAAATATACTGCAAATGGGCGGCAGGTGCAGGCACGGCAATGTACATGTACGTTGCTGGCTTGATTCTGGGTTTGGGGCACCCCCTGCTGACCTGTGCTGTGGTTGGACACAGCACAAATTTGTCAGCAGATTTCAGCCAATGATCGGCTGTGTTCAATTACACACAAAGTTCTGTGTTTACAAACACTGTGTGCAGTGAACAGCGATCTGGTGCTAGTAGTATTTAATCACCACTGGGTTTTTTTTTTATTACAGGTGGTCCCCGGGTTACAAACAAGATAGGGTCTGTAGGTTTGTTCTTAAGTGGAATCTGTTTGTAAGTCCGTACAGGTACTAAAGGTTTCGTTTCATTTCACCTCATTTTCTGTCCCAATGACAATTGGTTTTAGAAAATGTTGGGTTGTTGTGGAAACAAGCCTTGGTGATAAAGCATCAGGGGAGGCACCTTTTTCCCATAATAACTCTTACAGGAGAGAATTTCCCTTCCTAGGGGTAGATTTCCTCTCACTTCCTGTTGTCTCCCTCAGTTTGTAAGTAGGAGTCGTTTGTAAGTCAGATGTTTGTAACTAGGCCTGTATATTGATGAAAAAAAGAGAAAAAATATATTTTTTCCATCTTCTGTTATAAAACATATCCAATAAAAATTGTTTAAAAAAAAATCTAATTTCTTCATAAATTGAGGTCAAAATGTATTCTGCTACATGCTTTTGGTAAAACAAAAAATTCCAATAAGTGTATATTAATTGGTTTGTGTGAAAGTTATAGCATCTACAAACGATGGTATATATACTGGAATTTACGCAGCTATAGACGTATACTGCAATAGCGGTGATGAACTTAGTGTGACTGTGATAGGGTGGTGGACAATCTGTGTGCTGCTTCTTTACACTGAGCACCCTACTCCTGGCTCTGCTCACAACTTGGCATAGTCATCAGAATATGCACAGCTCACCTGCTTATGCAGACAAGGGCCTTGTTAACCACCATGGTACCCTTGGGAGTACTAGTACTAGTTCCAAGGTTTAGAGCAGGGGTCCTCAAACTACGGCCCGCGGGCCGAATCCGGCCCTCCAGCGTTTTTTATCCGGCCCGCGGATTGCCCCTTTAACATCGCAGCACTCCCCCTGCCCTCTGCTACTTTTATCACACAGGACGGGAAACATGACAGGTCTGGACAAAGGACCTTTTGTGTTAAGAAGCAGGTGATTGGTTACTAGGCATCGGGGTGGTCCCAGGAATCAAGCACCTGCCTTTCACTTGCAAAGTCCCGCCCTTTGTCCGGACCTACCATGCTTTGTGTCTTGTGTGATACAGGTAACAGAGGGGAGTGGGAGTGCTGTGATATTATAGAAGGGGCGGCAGTGTAATATCGATGAGGGGAGTCTGTGATGGGGGGGCATCTGTGATAGGAGGCAGTCTGATATGGGGGGGACTGTGATATGGGGGCTCTGTGATGGCGGAGTCTGTTATGGGGGATCTGTGATGGGGGGATCTGTGATATGGGGGTATCTGATATGGGGGGGGATCTGTGATGGGGGAGTCTGATATGGGGGGGATCTGTGATATGGGGGGATCTGTGATGGGGGATCTGTGATGGGGGAGTCTGATATGGGGGGATCTGTGATATGGGGGGCTCTGTTATGGAGGATCTGTGATGGGGGAGTCTGATATGGGGGATCTGTTATGGGGGATCTGTGATGGGGGGGATCTGTGATGGGGGAGTCTGATATGGGGGGATCTGTGATATGGGGGCATCTGTGATATGGGGGGGATCTGTGATATGGGGGATCTTTGATGGGGGGCTCTGTTATGGGGGATCTGTGATATGGGGGGATCTGTGATGGGGATCTGTGATGGGGGAGTCTGATATGGGGGGATCTGTGATATGGGGGATCTGTGATATGGGGGGATCTTTGATGGGGGGCTCTGTTATATGGGGAGATCTGTGATATGGGGGGAGTCTGTGATGGGGGATCTGTGATATGGGGGGATCTGTGATGGGGGATCTGTGATATGGGGGGATCTGTGATGGGGGATCTGTGATATGGGGGGGATCTGTGATATGGGGGGATCTGTGATGGCGGAGTCTGTTATGGGGAAAGTCTGTGATGGGGCGTCTGTTATGGGGGTATCTGTGGTGGGGGAAGTATGTGATATCGGGGAGTCTGTTATGGGGGGAATTTGTTATGTGGGGCTTTGTGATGGAGAGGAGTTTGTGTTGGGGGGGCTTTGTGATGGGGGGATCTGTCATGGTGGGGCTTTGTTATGGGGTGAGTCTGTGATGGGGAGGGGGGGTCTGTGATTGGGAGTGGTTCTGTATTGAGGGGATTCTGTGAAATACTGATAAGTTCATATTGATTACAATTGTTCTTTATTTTAAATATTGTACTGTTTTTTTTCCTGTTTTTTTTTTTTTGCACTACAAATAAGATATGTGCATAGGAATTAGTTCATATCTTTTTTTAAACTATAGTACAGTCCCCCAACAGTCTGAGGGACCGTGAACTGGCCCCCTGTCTAAAAAGTTTGAGGACCCCTGGTTTAGAGGCTCAAACATTTTCTTGATGGATTGGGAAGAGAGGCTGGAAAGTGCATCAGGTGCCCACCAAGATTATTCCTGAACTAGCCATAAATTCATTAGAAGAGGATGCCCACCAAGTCATTATGGTGCTTCCTGAAGGGGAGCAGTTTACATTGGCCCAAATAGTCACAAGGCTGGAGGGCCTCTTTGGAGAGAATATATTGGTGATTGAATTGCGATTCTGATTCTTAATGCAGAGGCAGTAAGAGAGAGGGACCCTGTCCCACTTTGCTGTGATCCTGCGGAAGTTATGTGAGCGATTGCAAAAGGACAGTCTTGGGTGTGCTGACATTGCACTCCAGACAGAATGCTGAGGGACCTGTTCATTGCAGGGGTGGCTCCTGGGCCTGTACACTGAGTCCTACAAGAACAAGTGAGGTCCCATGCCACAATGACTTTAAATAACATCATGCTAGAAGCAGTGGCACAGAAACAAGAATAAGACGATGAGGCCACAGTGACAGAAAGCATGAGTTGTTGTTTCTCAAAGAAAAGGGCCTTGCTCATTCTCTTCTCTTGACATTAGAAGTGGCAGTGCATAAGCTGAAGTGGTCCTTCCCGTCTAGAGCAAGAGATTCCTGCCATCAAGCAGGAGCTAGCTCAGGTCTCTCGGGATGGAAGGAGAGACCCTGATGAAGATTGAAAGTGCTGGCGGTGTGGGTGTCATGGACATATCACAAGGAACTATAGCCGAGAGGAGAGTTGGGGCTCCCTATGCAAACAGTTAAACTAAAAGTTCCCGGGGTAGAGGGACAACCTGTGCAAAACACTTGAACTTATCCCAGGCCTGACGTCACCATGGTTTCTCCATGTCCCCATGAAGGCAGCTAATAATCTACCCATTATGATGGAGTTGGTCACCTGGATGTCAATTCAAGTTTTTGACCAGATGATGGAACGTGTCGGAATAGTGGTGACCCTGAAGTCCTGTCAACCTGAGCATAAATGTACTGAAGGACCAGGGCTTGCCTCAACGATTTCCCGGAGCTCCACCAGGGGACATGAGGACCAGGTTGCCTAGCAGAATCTAATTTAGTCTAGCGAGATACATCAGTGGGAAAATCAGTTGAAATCTGAAAAGGTTGGGGTGGCACATCTACTGCCAAAGCATAAGCTGCAACTGCCTCTGAAGCAGGAACTGGTTTGCCCCTGCCCGTCAGGGCCCAAAAGAAGTTACAAGGGGCCTCTGTGATGGTTGAGCCTCAAAGAGACATAGAGGTGCTGGGGGAATGGTTAACAATCCCAACACTTTTCAAAGCTCATCAGGGTAAAGTGCTCGTCCAATTGATCAATTTGGGGACCATACCAGTTTACCTACCAAGCTGAATGATCCTTGCTGATGTGTATGTAGTGCCAATGAAATGCATTACAGTGTCCCAACCAGGAGTAGAGGCCATTTGCGTGCTGCCATGTCTGCGTTTGAAGGCTCGCAGGATCAACATCTCCTAGATCAGATGGCCCTGCCTTTACAAGAATTTACATTACCACAACAGTGGATGCTCCACCAGTCATTGGAGAGGCATGTGCTAGTGTTTTACAAATAACACTAAAAACTCTGCACCACAGGCACAAAAAACAAAATGGGGAACACAGGTGAATGTGATTATGGCTGCTGCAGCCTTCAAAATGTGTCTAACTTCCACTTATGTGAACCCAGCCTTAGGGGTTCACAAATGAGTAGCATGCGGCTCACAACAGGGGTCCGGTGCATGTTGGTTCGCCGTTTCAGGTCAGATTTCAGCTACATTTTTGGACTGAATTCGGACCTGAAATGGACCAAAAGACACACAGCATTGTGCAATTCGCACCGGACCCGCTGCGGAGATATGTGAACCAGCTCCATAGCGAGATGGTCAAAATCTCCTGCTACTGCAAATTGGATGCGGTGAACCCGCATCCAATTCGCAATGATGTGAACCCAGTCTAAATGTGTATATAGACAGTTTAACGCATATATAAAAGTACAAAAAAAACACCAAAACAATACAATGAATGTCAAATGTATCAGTAAGTCCCATTCAAATAATAGTTGCTTAAAAAAACAGAATGTAAGTGAACAGGTGCTGGTGCCAGTAGTAGCAGATAAACACGTCACCACTTCCAGGTACTCCAGGTGACCCCACATGGATGTACACTCACCACAATGGATGGACCTTCTATTGCTAGATACGTTTCACTGTGCTTTTTTTGTTTGGACCCACTGTGCATCCTGTCACCAACTTGACCATACACATGTTAGAGGATGAGATGCCTTCCAATGCCATACACCGCCACTCAAAAAAACGTATCAGGGAAAAGGTTCATTGTGCAAAGCAGCCAATTATATTAAACCATCAAAAAAACCTTACAATTATACTGCCCTAACATGTACTCTATATTTCCAAAAGTATTGAGAAACCTGCTCATGCGCTTTAATGGCATCCCAGTCTTAGTCTTTACGGTTCAATATAGAACTGGCCCACCCTTTGCAGCTATAACAGCTTCTACTCTACTTCCAGTGTGAGGAGGGCAAGTGTAGGAGTACTACTATAAACCCTTAAGACAGCAGTCCCTGGAGTTGCCACTGCAGACCTTCCAGTACCACTTGTCCATACACTGAACCAACGTGTAAGTAAGGGGATGGATATCCTCCTTCATCCTACTCTTATTGTTCCCTCTCCTTCTGTCCAATTTCCCCACTATTGGGGTCCAATAGTAGATCATATTGGCCTTTTTTACATATATAATTTTTTTTTTTACAGATACTCCATATGCATCCGCTCCTGATGAGGGGGTACAGTCCCAGAAATGCGTTGAGCCTACTATGATGCGTATATGTTTTTACATATTATATGGTTCATTATATGTTCATTATATGTTTACCCTTGCCTTGTTATGATCACTTTATGGAGTTTACTGATTCTTTGGTTTATTTATTCTGACACTTTCACATACTGGTGCCCCCTTGTGGACTACTGATGATCAACCATATACATGATACATTTTTAGCTTTTCTGTACTTTGTATTATGTTATATGTACCTGATTAATAAAACTGTTTTTTATTCTACATTAGCTTCCATTCATTTGCCTCCTTCAATGTCCCAAATTCCCCCCTTTTTTGCAATTTTGGTCTCATCTGACCAGAGCACCTTCTTCCACATGTTTGCTGTGTCCCTCACATGGCTTCTTGCAAACTGCCAACTGGACTTCTTATGGCTTTCTTTCAACAATGGCTTTTTTTTTGCCATTGTTCCATAAAGGCCAGATTTGTGGAGTGCACGACTAAAGCCTCGTACACGTACAAAAATTCTCAGATGACAGAAAACAACTTCAGAAGTGACGTAATGTGTTGACTAGTTTTGTATGTGTTCTTTCATTTCTGAGCATGTGTAGTCTTGCTCTTACGATTTTTTGAAAGTCGGACGTTGAGTTCACGTACGACAAAAATGTTATGGTCTGCACATCCAGCTTTTATCGGACAAAAAAACGCAACCGGCTGCCGAAAGCCCCGTACTAACGATCCGAAAATTGGCGAAAAAAGTCGGACGAAATTTTCTTCCGATTTTGGTGTCATTTGTACGGGCCTTTATAGTTGTCCTGTGGACATATTCTCCCACCTGAGCTGTCAATCTCTGCAGCTCCTCCAGAGTTACCATGGGCCTCTTGGCTGCTTCTGATTATTGCTCTCCTTGCCTGGCCTGTCAGTTTAGGAGGAAGGCCATGTCTTGGTAGGTTTGTAGTTGTGTCATACTCTTTCCATTTTCAGATGATTAATTGAACAGTGCTCCGTGAGACGTTCAAAGCTTGGGATATTTTTTATAACCTAACCCTGCTTTAAACGTCTCCACAGCTTTATCCCTGACCTATCTGATGTGTTCCTTGTCCTTCATGATACCGTTTGTTCACTAAGGTTCTCTAACAAACCTCTGAGGGCTTCACAGAATAGCTGTATTTATACTGAGATTAAATTACACACAGGTGGACTCTATTTACTAATTAGGTGACTTCTGAAGGCAATTGGATTCACCAGATTTTAGTTAAGGGTATCGCAGTAAAGGGGGCTGAATACAAATGCACGCCACACTTTTCTGATATTTACCATATTTATCGGCGTATAACACGCACAGGCGTATAACACGCACAATCATTTTAGGAGGAAAGTTTCAGAAAAAACAAAAAAAATTTAAATAAGGAACTTTAAAGCAAAATAAGGGTCAGTGACCATCTGCAGCCTCAACATTGCCATCAATGCAGCCTGATCAATGCCCATCTGTAGCCTCACAAGTACCCCCACAATGTAGTAGGCTCACCATTGCCATCAATGCAGCAGGCTCACCATTGCCATCAATGCAGCAGCCTCACCATTGCCTTCAATGCAGCAGCCTCCCCATTGCCATTAGTGCAGCCTGATCGATGACAATCTGCAGCCTAGAGGGGACAGGGAGGGAGGCGGGACGAGCACCGACAGATTACATACAGTGAGAATCTCCTATGATAGACAGAACAGTGGTCCAATGGCGGCCCAGGAGACGGGACTTCCTATTACAGAGGCCACCAAGTAAACAGGAGATTGTCATTGTATATAATCTGACGGCGCTTGTCCCGCCCCCCTCCCTGTCCCCTCCGAGGTAGCTAAAATTTAAGCATTGGCGTATAACACGCACACACTATTTGCACCCGGTTTTCAGGGAGAAAAAGTGCATGGTTTACGCCAATAAATACAGTATTTGTAAAATAATTTGAAAACCATTTATCATTTTCCTTCCACTTCACAATTATGTGCCACTTTTGTTGGTCTATCACATAAAATCCTAATAAAATACATTTGCGTTTTTGGTTTTAACATGACAAAATGTGGAAAATTTCAAGGGGTGTGAATACTTTTTCAAGGCACTGTAAAATGTCACTAAACCCAATGGACAAAAAAAAAAATTGGATTCAATACCAGCATCTATTCACACTTTCTTACCTTCCAATAGTATCAACTGGCAACACATGAAAACTTTCTGAAAACTGGATTTAAAATCTGTTTTGCTCCTGCTTCCGTTATGAGGGTGGCTATGTTCGGTCTACATGGTTTCACTGTATGTGGGAATTTAGCGACCCTCCTTTCCTTGATCCCGAGATGCATTGCAATAGTATGTGCCAAGGCAGGCAGCACTGGCACGTAATAGCACAAAAAGCCACCAGATATATAAAATTGCCACGCATACCAGCCTAAATTGATTTAGTTAGGGATGCATGCACATTGCGATCGCCGGTGCATGCACATTACAATCACCAGTGCAATGAGTGATTTGTATTCTAGTTTGAGTAGAGCCGTGCATGTAACTGCAATACTGTATACATGTACTGCTCATACTCAATCAACAGAAGTGAAAGTAAAAGAGCTGTAGTGTATGCAGAAAAAACAATGGACAGAAGGAATGGTATTTAGAATTTATTTTTATTTAATTTATTCATTGTCTATTTATTTAATCTATGTATTTTTTATGGGCGGAAATAGATGGACTTGTATCCTTTTTCAACCCATGTAACTATGAAACTTATTTGTAATTTTACAATCCAAGGCTTTGTTTTGTACCACAGGATTGTGAGGTGGATCGCTTAGTGACACTTTAAATCATTGGGTTTGTCCTAACATTTTCTCTCTCTGATTTTTCAATTCTATGACAATGAAAAGGTAGGCAGGGTGGTGGAGGGAGAAGAGTTATTTGACTTTGACTTGTCAGTTTTTGTGTTTTCATTTTAGCTTGTGCTATTGAGTCCTATGATTTTTTTTTCTAGCAAAGCAGCTATGATTATACAGATAAATATGTTGAACATAGCCTCAAGCTCTACCTGATGGCTGCAATGCATTTACAATGTTTAATATTTACCAATTGGTGAATGGAAAATATTTAAGAAAAATTCTTTTTAGCTCTAAACATATTAACAAAAATATATACAGTACACACAGCTCACTCTCCAGCGTCCATGTGTCCAGTGAAATCTACATATGTGACCAGTGAAAGTGCACATGTGCCCAGACTTTGGACAAAAATCTATTTTGCATTATTCAAAAGGAGTTTGTAAAAACAAACCTTTAGGGCTTGCTCATACCTTTTGGGATTGCTCTGGACATCCTTTTCCTCGTAAATCCAAAAACAAAGCAAGGCGATTTGCCTTGTGTAAAATCAGCTCCATTCACACCACTGCAATGTGGTGATGGGAACTGCAAAAAAGTAGGACACAGTACTTTTCTTCAGTGCAGCATAGTGTGATGCAATTCATTGCCTCACATAGCAATGTGGCTGATCGAACTGAATCTAACAAGTTTGTAAAAAAAAAAAGTCACCATGCAATGGGCTGGTGCACATCAGCACCACATGCTTCTTACCCCAAGCCAGCAGCTGCGTTCTAACACAGCTGCTGGTATGAAAAGGCCCCCACTTACCACTTTAGCTGCTGATAACATGACATTTTTCATTCCCAAAATGTGAAAATAAATTTCTCTACAATGCTTAGAGATACAGTATTTCACAAAAGTGAGTACACCCCCTCACATTTTTGTAAATTTTTTATTACATCTTTTCATGTGACAACGCTGAAGAAATGACACTTTGCTACAATGTAAAGTAGCGAGTGTACAGCTTGTATAACAGTGTAAATTTGCTGTCCCCTAAACACACAGCAATTAATGTCTAAACCGCTGGCAACAAAAGTGAGTACATACCTAAGTGAAAATGTCCAAATTGGGCCCAATTAGCCATTTTCCCTCCCTGGTGTCATGTGACTCGTTAGTGTTACAAGGTCTCAGGTGTGAATGGGGAACAGGTGTGTTAAATTTTTGGTTTTATCGCTCTCACCCTCTCATACTGGTCACTTGAATTTCAATATGGCACCTCATGGCAAAGAACTCTCTAAAGATCTGAAAAAATAATTCTTGCTTTACATAAAGATGGCCTAGGCTATAAGAAGATTGCCAGGACCCTGAAACTGAGCTGCAGCACGGTGACCATACAGCGGTTTAACAGGACAAGTTCCATTCAGAACAGGCCTCGCCATGGTTGACCAAAGGAGTTAAATGCACGTGCTCAGCGTCATAACCAGAGGTTGTCTTTGGGAAATAGACGTATGAGTGCTGCCAGTATTGCTGCAGAGGTTGTAGGGGTGGGGAGTCAGCCTGTCAGTGCTCAGACCATACACTGCACACTGCATCAAATTGGTCTGCATGCCTGTCGTCCCAGAAGGAAGCCTCTTCTAAAGATGATGCACAAGAAAGCCCGCAAAGAGTTTGCTGAAGACAAGCAGACTAAGGATCCAGACCATGGATTACTGGAACCATGTCCTGTGGTCTGATAAGACCAAGATAAACATATTTGGTTCAGATGATGTCAAGCATGTGTGGCAGAAACCAGGTGAGGAGTACAAAGACAAGTGTGTCTTGCCTACAGTCAAGCATGGTGGTGGGAGTGTCATGGTCTGGGGCTGCATGAGTGCTACCAGCACTGGGGAGCTACAGTTTATTGAGGGAACCATGAATGCCAACATGTACTGTGACATACTGAAGCAGAGCATGATCCCCTCCTTTTGGAGACTGGGCCGCAGAGCAGTATTCCAACATAATGACCCCAAACACACCTCCAATATCACCACTCCCTTGCTAAAGAAGCTGAGGGTAAAGGCAATGGACTGGCCAAGCATGTCTCCAGACGTAAACCCTATTGAGCATCTGTGGGGCATCCTCAAATAGAAGGTGGAGGAGCGCAAGGTCTCTAACATCCACCAGCTCCGTGTTGTCATCATGGAGGAGTGGAAGAGGACTCTAGTGGCAACCTGTGAAGCTCTGGTGAACTCCATGCCCAAGAGGTTTAAGGCAGTGCTGGAAAATAATGGTGGCCACACAAAATCTTGACTGACACTCTGGGCCCAATTTGGACACTTTCACTTAGGGTGTACTTACTTTTGCTGCCTGTGGTTTAGACATTAATGGTTGTGTGTTGAGTTATTTTGAGGGGACAGCAAATGTACACTGTTATACAAGCTGTACACTCACTACTTTACATTGTAGCAAAGTGTCATTTCTTCAGTCACATGAGAAGATATAATAAAATATTTTCAAAAATGCAAGGGGTGTACTCACTTTTGTGAGATACTGTATATAGATGACTCAGGGCTTGTTTGAAAGTACAGTGCATCATACCTCCTATATTAAATGCATTTTTTATTTCTTCTTTATTACATGGGGGAACTAATACCTCTTAATTCACAAAAGTTTAACATAATGGTAAGGCTCGATTCACACAGGGGCAACACGACTTCAACGCGACTTGTGGATCCGACTTTGCCCTGCGACATGTGTCCGACTTTCAATGAACGGGGATCCGACTTGGATCCCCGCCACTGTGTTTGGTATGAATCTTTAGGGGGAACTCTGCGCCAAATTTTAAATAAAAAACCGGCATGGGTTCCCCCTCCAGGGGCATACCAGGCCCTTGGGTCTGGTATGGACCTTGAGGGGAACCCCCTACGCCGAAAAAACGGCGTGGGGGGTCCCCCCCAATCCATACCAGACCCTTATCCGAGCACGCAGCCCGGCCGGACAGGAATGGGAGTGGGGACGAGCGAGCGCCCCCCCTCCTGAACCGTACCAGGCCGCATGCCCTCAACATGGGGGGTTGGTGCCTTGGTGGAGGGGGCGCGTTGCGGCCCCCCCCCCAAAGCACCTTGTCCCCATGTTGATGAGGACAAGGGCCTCTTCCCGACAACCCTGGCCATTGGTTGTCGGGGTCTGCGGGCGGAGGGCTTATCAGAATCCGGGAGCCCCCTTTAATAAGGGGGCCCCCAGATCCCGGCCCCCCACCCTATGTGAATGAGTATGGGGTACATCGTACCCCTACCCATTCACCTAGGGAAAAAGTGTCAATTAAAAAAAAAACACTACATAGATTTTTAAAGTATTTTATTAGACAGCTCCGGGGGTCTTCTTCCGACTTCGAGGGTCTCTCCGGTTCTTCTCCACGCTCTCCGGATCTTCCTCCGGGCTCCTCCGCTCTCTTCTGCCGCTCTTTTGCTAAAGCGGAGGAGCCCGGTCTTCCGTCTTCTGCCCTCTCCTCTTCTTCTGATGTTGACACGACGCTCTCTCCGGCTAGAATGCTCTCTGTGCGCTCCGCTCTGACTTATATAGGCGGTGACCCCGCCCCCTTATGCCGTCACAGTCCCTGGGCATGCTGGGACTATGACTGCATAAGGGGGCGTGGTCATTGGGTGATGACCACGCCCCCTAAAACGTCACAGTCCCAGCATGCCCAGGGACTGTGACGGCATAAGGGGGCGTGGTCACCACCTATATAAAGTCAGAGCGGAGCGCTCAGAGTGCATTCCAGCCCCAGAGAGCGTCGTGTCAACATCAGGAGAAGAGGGCAGAAGGCAGAAGATTGAAGACCGGGCTCCTTCGCTATAGCAAAAGAGCGGCAAAAGAGCAGAAGATAGCGGAGGAGCCCGGCAGAAGATCCGGAGAGCGCGGAGAAGAACCGGAGAGACCCCCGAAGAGAAAAAGGCAGCAGACCGGGCTCCTCCGCTATAGCAAAAGAGCAGAAAATAGCGGAGGAGCCCGGCAGAAGACCCGGAGAGCGCGGAGAAGAACCGGAGAGACCCCGAAGTCGGAAGAAGACCCCCGGAGCTGTCTAATAAATTACTTTAAAAATCTGTGTAATGTTTTTTTTTAAATTGACACTTTCCCTAGGTGAATGGGTAGGGGTTCGATGTACCCCATACTCATTCACATAGGGTGGGGGGCCAGGATCTGGGGGCCCTCTTATTAAAGGGGGCTCCCGGATTCCGATAAGCCCACAGACCCCGACAACCAACGGCCAGGGTTGTCGGGAAGAGGCCCTTGTCCTCATCAACATGGGGACAAGGTGCTTTGGGGTGGGGGGGGGCCGCAGCGCGCCCCCCTTCCCCAAGGCACAGACCCCCCCATGTTGAGGGCATGCGGCCTGGTACGGTTCAGGATGGGGGGGGCGCTGGCTCATCCCCCACCCCCATTCCTGTCCGGCCGGGCTGCGTGCTCGGATAAGGGTCTGGTATGGATTGGGGGACCCCCCACGCCGCTTTTTCGGCGTAGGGGGTTCCCCTCAAGGTCCATACCGGACCCAAGGGCCTGGTATGCTCTTGGAGGGGGAACCCATGCCGGATTTTTATTTAAAATTTGGCGCGGAGTTCCCCCTCAAGATCATCTGAGCACAAGTCGCATGCCGAAGTCGGATCATGCGAGACGGCGATCCGACTTCAATGATAGTCAATAGGCTGAAGTCGGATCAAAGTCGGATCAAAGTAGTACAGGGAGTACGCTCTGAAGTCGGAGCGACTTCAGTAGTGTCTATTAAGACGCTCCCATTCAGACGCTCCCATTGTATGTGAATCTCTTTCTGGGGTGACTTGGGGCGACTTGAGGGCGTACAAGTCGGATCCCAAGTCGTCCCAGTGTGAACCGTTTCTGTTTTAGCAACGTGGCTGCAACTTTTTAATCTTTTTGCAGTGTTCGCTTAGTAAATTTGAATTCATGGCGTTATACCTCTGTACTACATACAGTGTCTTATATCTGCCTGTTACACACAGTAATCTGTGTCCCATTCTCTGCAGGCAGAGTGACTTCACCATCCAGTATTTTATTATCTTCAATTTCAACTTGTATTAAACTGGGCACGGGTAGCAGTCGGATTGCACAATCTACTATGGTTAAATGATTAGGGTTTCATACAAACTCATCCAAGTGTTCTGAATGCATTTGATTTGAACTTATGCGAGGGATATGTGGGTATTTTCAGATTTCTCTACAATTCTATTTACAACTCTGTGCAGATATAATAGACACAAATTCATGCAGATTAGTATTCAATAATACATCATTAAATGCATTTTTTTAAATGCAAGTAGTGTAAGTAACTGCATTTGACCAGGTCTATCGCAGTTCCTGTCCAGCAGTACTGGAGTGTGAGAGGAGGAAGTAGCAGAAGGAGCTAATCAGCTAATGTGCTAGTAAATAACGTGTTAACAGGAGGATAAAACAAAGGGACAGAGGGATAAGCTTATCTTTGTGCTGCTTCTGCTTTCACTGTCCAGTTACAGGCTGACGAGTGTCCAGAACAGTCTGTGCTCAAAGGAAGTAGGTCGGCTGATGGCCATCAGACTGGATTGAAAGTAAATTATGCAACAGCAGCTGCTTTTTTATTTTATCTTTTAATTGACTATTTCTTTTTATCTTATTATTTTTGACTGATCTGTACAATATGATTATAACATGTGTTTACTGTTGTTTGGGCTTTGGATGGCAATTACTAAACTCAGAAAATTCACATTTTGCTTTTATGATAGAGATGATTTTTCAAAAGGAGTAATGCCTCCTCGCTTTGTGTCCTTCTCAAGTACCCTCTGATTTACACATTTTCCTATTACTCTGTTTCCCTGAACCTGATGTTGTATTTGTGCTCAACATACTGTATATGCTAAGCTGAAAATAGCTTTTAGTAAATCAATAATTCTACGATTAAATACCAGTAAATGTGAATAAATTGGGCTGGACGAAGATATTTTGAAGAGTGCATGTAGCAAGTAGTAACAAAAAGGGGTTTTAACAGTGTACAAGTTGATGGCTGATTTATATTGACTGTTTTTCTTTTCCTCCAGGATGAATTAACTGCAGTCAATGTAAAACAAGGATTTAGTAACCAGCCAGCATTTTCTGGAGATGAGCATGGATCAGCTAGGAACATTGTTATAAACCCATCTAAGGTAGAATCACTTCTATTGCTTTCATCCTGTTTGTTGCTTTAATAACTATGGTTTTACTAATTTTGCATACAATATAATATAGAGCAGACCGATGTTCTCTGAAGCCTGGATCACTTACCAAGAGTGCTATGCATACTCAATTCTGAGTAATTAATTCAGAACTCATTGGTACTCGGTCTCAATAGCTTGTCATGAGCGGTTTGGTGTACACCAAGAGAAAATGGTGCTGATAGGCAAGTTAAATACAGAAGAGACTTAAAACGTCTATTCTGTCATAAAAACTATTAGCATGACAAGGACTACTGCAACTACATTTATCCTTCAGTGATTTATGTGTGTAGATTTTATCATTTCTTGTTTTGCATGCATTCACAGTGCACAAGAATGCATAGCCTAAGTGTGTCATGTTGAAGAATTTGATGTCATAGCTAAAATCACTTTTGCACTGAGGCTTGATTACAGGGGTGTTGATAAAGGGAAGGATATGGGGGGCCCAAACCCTTTTCCCCCAGAGTATCATGGCTGGTGGCTGCATTAAACTGCAGGAATTGCACAGCCCAGTCATTCCCAACACAGCAGCCTGTGTTTCCCTGCTGCTCACTGGACGGTGCAGCAAGAAGCAGAAGAGGGATCAGAACTCTGATTGGCTGCTATGGCAGCCAGACTGGTAAGGAGGAAGTGCCAGCGACAGTGTGGGATGCTGAAGGTGATCAGTGGGACCCACAACAGGCAGAGAAAGCTACTGGGGGACCGTAGAGAAAGAAAGGACAGCTTAAAATGATGAATCATTCAGAAGGTGGTAAGACTTTCCTTGGACTCTTTGGTGCTTAAGGGCCACTGCTGCCGCTCTCTCGTGTATTTTTACTGCTCATGCAAACTATTACACTATTTGGTTACAATGATTTTGGCATATTCTACTCTGTACACCATGAGCAGAGGCGAACTTCTGGTTGAATCACCTAGGCCAGGGGTGTCCAAACTTTTTTCAAAGAGGGCCAGATTTGATGAAGTGAACATGTGTGAGGACTAACAATTTTGCCTGACATTCTTTGAACCATTAAAATTCGGTATAAGTATGTTCGTCCGAGCACTAATACACTGCCCAACAAGAATTCTCTTGCCTTTGTGGCTGTGTGCGGTCAAGAGATGAGCTTGGGCGTGTTATTTGGATATATATATATCTTTTGTGGCCCCCAACGAATCCCCAAGCGCCATTCAGGACTAAGGATGAGCTTGGCGTGTTATTTGGATATACCGTATTTATCGGCGTATAACATGCACCTTCACTTTCAGAGGGAAGTTTCAGGAAAAAACTTATATTTTAAATAAAGAACTGCGGAGTAAAATAAGGGTCAGTGCCCATCTGCAGCCTCACCATTGCCATGAATGCAGCCTCACCGTTGCCATGAATGCAGCCTCCAATGCCATGAATGCAGCCTCCAATGCCATGCATGCAGCCTCACCATTGACATGATTGCAGCCTCAAATGCAGCCTCACCATTGCATGAATGCAGCCTCACCATTGACATGAATGCAGCCTCAATGCAGCCTATTTGCATGACAAGGACTACTGCAACTACATTTACCCTTCAGTGATTTATGTGTGTAGATGTTATCATTTCTTGTCAGTGCCCATCTGCAGCCTCACCATTGCCATGAATGTAGTCTTACCATTGCCATTAATGCAGCCTTACCATTGCCATGAATGCAGCCTCACCATTGACATGATTGCAGCCTCAATTGCAGCCTCACCATTGCATGAATGCAGCGTCACCATTGACATGAATGCAGCCTCAGCGTTGCCATGAATGTAGCCTCCAATGCAGCCTTACCATTGCCATGAATGCAGCCTTACCATTGCCATGAATGCAGCCTTACCATTGCCATGAATGCAGCCTCACCATTGCCATGAATTCAGCCTCACTGTTGACGTGAATAAAGCCTCAAATGCAGCCTCACCATTGCATGAATGCAGCCTTACCATTGCCATGAATGCAGCCTTACCATTGCCATGAATGCAGCCTCACCATTGACATGAATGCAGCCTCACCATTGACGTAAATGGAGCCTCACCATTGCATGAATGCAGCCTCACCATTGCATGAATGCAGCCTTACCATTGCCATGAATGCAGCCTCACCATTGACATGAATGCAGCCTCAAATGCAGCCTCACCATTGCATGAATGCAGCCTTACCATTGCCATCAGTGCAGCCTGATCGACGCCCATCTGCAGCCTCGGAGGGCCAACAGATTACATACATGAGAATCTCCTGTTTTCTCAGCAGCCTCTTTAATACAAAGTCCCGCCTCTTATGATAAACAGAACAGTCGTCCAGTGGCAGCCCAGGAGACGGGACTTCCTATTACAGAGGCCGCCATGTAAACAGGAAATTCTCACTGTATGTATTCTGTCGGCACTCGTCCCGCCCCCTCCAAAGCACATATATATACATAAATACAGGTATATATCTTTTGTGGAGCTTGGGGATTCCTTGGGGGCCACAAAAGAGATATATAGCCAAATTACCAGTGGGGCCGTTTGAACACAAGCTGAATTTGGACCGGGGCCGGACTCACTCTCCCCCCCCCCCAAAAAAAATGTCAAAGTGTTGGGGGGGGGGGCATAAAGCATAACTTCCCTTTTTAGGGGTTAAAAACAGAATAGACCGCTAAAAAGGATCAATTTCAATTCTTTTAAACAGCAGCGTAGTTATTCTTAAATTAAGCCTAACTGTAATTTAATTGGAAATGTACTGCTTTGAATTGAATGTATGCTTTGGATCCCAGTTATTAGATATATATTACTGCATGTAAATGCTAGTTTATGAACATAACAATGTTGTCCACATTTCATGTGTTTGCAGATTGGAGCATACTTCAGCAGCATTCTAGCTGAAAAACTGAAACTGAACACCTTTCAGGACACAGGGAGGAAAAAGCCACAGATTAACGCCAAAGACAATTACTGGCTTGTGACTGCTCGTTCTCAGGGTGCAATACATAGCTGGTTTACCGATCTAGCTGGAAACAAGCATCTCACTGTTCTAGCTAAAAAGGTAAAGATGTATTTACTAGTGTTACACTGTATGTACAGTATAGCAAAACGTCTCTACTTGTTGGCTATTGTTAGCAAAATAGAAGATGATGATAAACCAAAAATTCTACAATTGTCCCCAGAACAATAATAGAAGTGAAATCTTCCCATGGAGATAATGTCTAAGATGTATTCTCCCTTGACAACAAAACCTCCCCGATGGGACACATACAAGAAAAAATAATTTAACTTATGGGTTTTAACCTCCTCTATTCTTTATAAAAAAAAAAAAAAATATATATA
Organism: Aquarana catesbeiana; assembly: GCF_042186555.1. NCBI lineage: Eukaryota > Metazoa > Chordata > Amphibia > Anura > Ranidae > Aquarana > Aquarana catesbeiana. The sequence continues at coordinate 186,359,801 of NC_133327.1, forward strand.
TAATATATATATATATATATATATATATATATATATATATATATATATATATATATATATATATATATATATATATATATATACACATATACAAAGCTTAAAAATATACTTTAAACTTTGGCATTTTATGTCTACTTTGATTAATGTTATAATTCTAAATTAGGATTTATTCAAAGAGGAGTGCAGAGAATAGCAATGTTGTGTAGTAAACTATAAAGTTTGCTTTGCTGCAGCCAGGTTTAAAGTGGTTGGAAAGTCATGAATCCTGGAAGCCCCTCAGTTACAGAAAGATATTGTGTAGTTCTTGTGTTTTTTTTTTTTTTTCTTTCTTAAATTATGTAGTGAAATTCCTTATTTCAGAGCACCCCTGTGTGCTCACGTCACCTCCCAGCGGTTAGCTTCTGCAATCTGAGGACTACAGTGGGGGGGGCTGAGATTTCCCATTGACGTTAGCCAGGAGGAGAGCGAAAGGAGGTCATGTGAGCGCACAGCGGCGATCTGAAATAAGGTATTTCACTGCATCATTTTTAAAACACAGATACTGCACAGTATATGCTTCTGTAACAGAGGGGCTTCCAGGATTTGGGATTCGTGATTTTATAGCCATGGGGGGAGGGGTGAGGAGGAGATGGCTTACACACAGACTCCCGAACTGACAGGCAGGGAGGGAGGGGGAGAGGGAGAGACTGTGGGATTATGCACGTAAACTGCCCATAGTATCGTGGATCAGCAGCTATGATTACTGAGGTCAGCACACTAAGGGGGACACAGGAACTGGCCAGATCAATCAGGTATCTTACAGGATAGATGGACAAATGACACCACTCAAGCACAATGATATATATCCTGCTTTAAAGGATTTTAAGATTTTTTTTATTATTATTATTTATTTATTTTTAGGGTTACAACCACTTTAAAGCTGACAACACAACTAATGATACATACAGTTGTTCAATATAGCTATTAATAAAAAAATGTATCTGAAACTGAAACACTATGGACAGTTAGATCAATGAACAATCATTTTCATTGAAAAGAAACAATCGATCTTAGCAGAAAATCCATTCAATTGTCGCTAAACTGATCTATTACTTTGTTGCATTACGATAATTTTTCAATGAGGGAATATTTTAAAAAATTTAATCTATTTTCATGTGATTATGTTTCAGTATGTATGTAGACTGCATACAGTAACTGAGCCTTCCTAACTGATTATTATGAATTATTGCATTTTGCAGATCATCTCTGCTTATGTATGTCGTGCATCTGTGCACTGCCATATTATTTAAGCCTATGAGTGTCTGTTTTGCAAATATAATTACTTTTGCTATATGCATGCGTCTCTTTTGCACATGGCAATAATAACAATGCCTATTATTTCAGTTGTCTGTTTTATGATGCCTGAACCTCAATTCATTCTTCATTTAAGCCCCTATTCATACTTGAGCATTTTTTCTATTTGCTTCCCTGCACCTGACTGCACTTTCTTACGCCTGTCTATGCAAAACTCCATTCTTTCTAATTGTCCCTGTTCATGCTTGTATGCTCAGTCACCCTACACTCAATGTGCTAGGCTCAAAAAGGTACATGAACTTTTCTGTAAGCATATTTGGGTGCCTTTGATCCCATAGACTACAACAGGAATACCTGTAAACACGCGATACACAGGTTTTATGTGAGCGTTCTTATAGTGGATATGCATTTCTAAGGGCTTGTATGGGGATGCAAACCCAAAACGAGCACAAGCCTGCCAACACATATCCTAAAGATGTGTATGTATATAATTTGACCAAGTAGGTCAGTATTCACATTTAACACTTGATCTTATGCAGGAGCTGGTCCACAGCCCTGAATGCACCCATGTGAATGAGAACTTACCCAGCTGGTTACCTACAAGCAGAACGAGGAGACAGGTTATAATGTGTTATATTAAATAAAACATCTCCAGTATAACTCTAGATGAGCACATTCCTTGATCGATCATATCAGCGGCTCAAGAGGTGCCCTTATGGCATGTCAGTATTATTATGTACACAATTGAGTACTTTTCTATTACTTTGACAATTACTTTAATTAATTTAAAATCCTATAGATTCTCTCTGTAGTGCTTATTTGTATGTCAGTAAGCATAGTCAGTTTCCCATTTTAAAAATGGCGGAAATAAAATCAGTCAGCCACACAGACTGCATCTGGGCCAAATTCGTTTGGACAGATTGACAGACTTGTCTTAAGATGGGAGCACTAAAACACAATTACTATGTAAAACTTGAGCAGGAGAACCAAAATATTTTCCCCAAGTTGGACTTTAAATGGCACACTGACAAGTAACATCTAAACAAGTAAAATAAACTGCATAAATTAGGGTAGTTAGTCACTGATCTCCAGTATGATTTAGCATCTTCTGTTACCCGACATGTTTCAAAGAAGAGTGTCCTTCATCAGGGCTACAGACAGGATCATATTTCTATAATATAAATTTTACATTTTTAATATATAATATGTACTAATAATGACAGAATTCCAACATCACAGTTAAAGCAGAGTTCCACCCAAAAATGGAACTTCCGCTTTAAGGGAAGTTGACCCCCTGACATGCCACATTTGGCATGTCATTTTTTTTTGGGGGGGGGGGGCGGAAACCCTCTTTTTAGAGGGTTCCAGCTCCCACTTCCTCCCGGGGCTCCGCGGTGCCGGAAGGGAGATCACCTCTCCCCCCTCCCTCTCGGCAATCATCTGGGACACGTCACAGGTCCCAGGCGATTGCCCAGCCAGTCACAGCGCGCAGCCCGGCTTGCACATGCGCAGTGCATGCCCAGCTGTGAAGCCACAGCCGGGCACCCACAGTGACCATGCTGGTGCCGCAGAGAGCAGGGGGGGACGAGCAGGGCTTCGTTCCCCTACAACGCTGGACCCTGGGACAGGTAAGTGTCCAATTATTAAAAGTCAGCAGCTGCAGTATTTGTAGATGCTGACTTTTATTTATTTTTTTTAAATTGGAACTCCGCTTTAAGAATCATGTAGGATTACTATTACCAAATGGATTTGAGATATACTCCTAAATGTTACAACAATAGACTAAAATTTGAAATCATTCTGTTACTTACACTTCGTTGAACAGTAGAAGACAATAACTATACCATACACAATTAAAAACGTGCTGGTTCCTGGTCCTGCTCGGTTATATCAGATGCAATAGGAGGGGGATATATATATAATATATATATACACATTATCTCACAAAAGTGAGTACACCCCTCACATTTTTGTAACAATGTAAAGTAGTGAGTGTACAGCTTGCAAAACAGTGTAAATTTTCTGTCCCCTCAAAATAACTCAACACACAGCCATTAATGTCTAAATGGCGTGAATGGGGAGCAGATGTATTAAATTTGGTGTTATCGCTCTCGCTATCTCATACTGGTCACTGGAAGTTCAACATGGCACCTCATGGCAAAGAAATCTCTGAGGGTCTGAAAAAAAGAATAGTTGCTCTACATAAAGATGGCCTAGGCTATAAGAAGATTGCTAGGACCCTGAAACTGAGCTGTAGCATAGTGGCCAAGACCATACAGCAGTTTAACAGGACAGGTTCCACTCAGAACAGGTCTCGACATGGTCGACCATAGAAGCTGAGTGCAAGTCATATCCACATCATATCCAGTGGTTGTCTTTGGGAAATAGACGTATGAGCAATGCTAGCATTGCTGCAGAGGTTGAAGACAATACGCCGCACACTGCATCAAATAAATTGGTCTGCATAACTGTCTTCCCAGAAGGAAGCCTCTTCTAAAGAATATGCACAAGAAAGCCCACAAACAGTTTGCTAAAGACAAGCAGACTAAGGACATGGATTACTGGAACCATGTCCTGTGGTCTGATGAGACCAAGACAAACTTATTTGGTTAAGATGGTGTCAAGCGTGTGTGTCTGCAACCAGGTGATGAGTACAAAGACAAGTGGGTCTTGCCTAGAGTCAAGCATGGTGGTGGGAGTGTCATGGTCTGGGGCTGCATGAGTGCTGCCGGAACTGGGGGGGCTACAGTTCATTAAGGGAACCATGAATGCCAACATGTACTGTGACATACAGAAGCAGAGTATGATCCCCTTCCTTCAAAGACTGGGCTGCAGGGCAGTATTCCAACATGATAACGACCCCAAACACACCTCCAAGATGACCACTGCCTTGCTAAAGAAGCTGAGGGTAATGGTGATGGACTGGCCAAGCATGTCTCCAGACCAAAACCCTATTGAGCATCTATGGGGCATCCTCAAACGGAAGGTGGAGGAGCGCAAGGTCTCTAATATCCACCAGCTCTGTGATGTCATCATGGAGGAGTGGAAGAGGACTCCAGTGACAACCTGTGAAGCTCTGGTGAACTCCATGCCCAAGAAGGTTAAAGCAGTGCTGGAAAATAATGGTGAAACACAAAATATTGACACATTGAGCCCAATTTGCACATTTTCACTTTGGGGTGTACTCACTTTTGTTGCCAGCGGTTTAGACATTAATGCTGTGTGTTGAGTTATTTTGAGGGGACAGCAAATTTACACTGTTATACAAGCTGTACCCTCACTACTTTACATTGTAGCAAAGTGTCATTTCTTCAGTGTTGTCACATGAAAAGATATAATGAAATATTTACAAAATATTGTAAATACTGTACTGTAGATACATAGTTGGTAAGGCTGAATAAAGACACCAGTCCATCCAGTTCAGCCTGAGAGTGTGTGTGTGTGTGTGTGTGTGTGTGTGTGTGTGTGTATGTATATATATATATATATACTATGCAAACTTGCTTATTTACAAGAACTGAGATATTTTAAAAGTACAATTTTACTTGTATCATGAGTTAATGTCATATCATTTTTTGTAGGTACCTATACTTAGCAAGAAAGAAGATGTTTTCGGATACCTGGCCAAATATTCAGTGCCACTGTTGCGAGCTGCCTGGCTATTGAAAATGACTTGCGCATACTATGCTGCTATTTCAGAAGCCAAAATAAAGAAGCGACAATCAACTGATCCAAACACAGGTATTTCCAGTTTTATTACATTTTCTATTTTTATCTCAAAACATAGACCCTTTTTTACTAAAGGAGTAGAGCATTTTCAAAGTAAATCATTACTTCGAATTGCTTAAGTTACATAGTCACATAGTAGGTGAGGTTGAAAAAAGACACATCAAGTCCAACCTATGTGTGTGATTATATGTCAGTATTACATTGTATATTCCTGTATGTTGTGGTCATTCAGGTGCTTATCTAATAGTTTTTTAAAACTATTGATGCTCCCTCTGATACCACCGCCTGTGGAAGGGCATTCCATATCCTTGCCGCTCTTACAGTAAAGAAAGCTCTATGTAGTTTAAGGTTAAACCTCTTTTCTTCCAATTTTAATGAGTGGCCACATGTCTTGTTAAACTCCCTTCCGCAAAAAAGTTTTATCCTTATTGTGGGATCACCAGTACGGTATTTGTAAATTGAAATCATATCCCCTCTCAAGCGTCTCTTCTCCAGAGAGAACAAGTTCAGTGCTCGCAACCTTTCTTCATAACTAATATCCTCCATACCCTTTATTAGTTTTGTTGCCCTACTTTGTACTCGTTCCATTTCCAGTACATCCTTCCTGAGGACTGGTGCCCAGAACTGGACAGCATACTCTAGGTGCAGCCGGACCAGAGTCTTGTAGAGCGGGAGAATTGTTATTTTATCTCTGGAGTTGATCCCCTTTAATGCATGCCAATATTCTGTTTGCTTTGTTAGCAGCAGCTTGGCATTGCATGCCATTGCTGAGCCTATCATCTACTAGGATCCCCAGGTCCTTTTCCATCCTAGATCCCCCCCAGAGGTTCTCCCCCCAGTGTATAGATTGCATTCATTTCATTTTTTTGCCACCCAAATGCATTATTTTACATTTTTCTATATTAAACCTCATTTGCCATGTAGTTACCCTATCCTTTAATTTGGTCAGATCTTTTTGCAAGGTTTCCACATCCTGCAGAGAAGTTATTGCCCTACTTAGCTTAGTATCGTCCGCAAATACAGAGATTGAACTGTTTACCCCATCCTCCAGGTAGATGAAAAAATAAAATAGGATTGATCCCAGCACAGAACCCTGGGGGACCCCACTACCCACCCCTGACCATTCCAAGTACTCCCCATTTATCACCACCCTCTGAACTCGCCCTTGTAGCCAGATTTCAATCCATGTACTCACCCTATGGTCCATGCCAATGGACCTTATTTTGTACAGTAAACGTTTATGGGAAACTGTGTCAAATGCTTTTGCAAAATCCAGATACACCACGTCTACAGGCCTTCCTTTATTTAGATCAGGGGTGTCCAAACTTTTTTCAAAGAGGGCCAGATTTGATGAATAGAACATGCTTGAGGGCCGACCATTTTGCCTGACATTCTGAAACCATTAAAATTTGGTCTAAGTGTGTCCGTCCGAGCGCTAATACACGGCCCAACAAGAATTGCCTTTGTGCTGTGTATGGTGAATAGATGAGCTTGGGCGTGTTATTTGGATATACCGGATTTAATCGGCTTATAACACGCCCAACAAGAATTGCCTTTGTGCTGTGTGTGGTGAATAGATGAGCTTGGGCGTGTTATTTGGATATACCGGATTTAATCGGCTTATAACACGCCCAACAAGAATTGCCTTTGTGCTGTGTGTGGTGAATAGATGAGCTCGGGCGTTTTTTGGATATACTGGATTTAATCGGCTTATAACATGCACCTTCACTTTAAAAAGGAAGTTTCAGGAAAAAAAATCTTAAATTTTAAATAAAGAACTGTGAAGCAAAATAAGGGTCAGTGCCCATCAATGCAGCCTAATCAGTGCCCATCTGCAGCCCCCACCGTATTGCCATGAATGCAGCCCCCCACCGTATTGCCATGAATGCAGCCCCCACCGTATTGACATGAATGCAGCCCCCACCACATTGACATGAATGCAGCCCCCACCACATTGACATGAATGCAGCCCCCACCACATTGACATGAATGCAGCCCCCACCACATTGACATGAATGCAGCCCCCACCGTATTGACATGAATGCAGCTCCCACCGTATTGACATGAATGCAGCCCCCACATTGACATGAATGCAGCCCCCACCACATTGACATAAATACGGCAGCCCCCACCACATTGACATAAATACGGCACCCCCCACCTTGACATAGATACTGCAGCCCCCACCACATTGACATAAATACGGCAGCCCCCACATTGACATAAATACGGCAGCCCCCACATTGACATGAATGCAGACTCACCATTCCCATCAGTGCAGCCTGATTCATGTCCATCTGCAGCCTTGGAGGAGACAGGGAGGGGGCGGGACGAGCGCCAACAGATATACAGGAGAAACTTCTGTTTACACGGCGGCCTCTTTAATTGAAAGTCCCGCCTCCTATGATGGACAAAACAATTGTCCAATGGCAGCGCAGGAGACGGGACTTCCTTTTACACAGGACGCTGTGTAAACAGGAAATTATCCTGTACAGCGCTTGTCCCGCCCCCTCCAAGGCAGCCAGCATATCTATCTTTTGTGGCCCCCGGCGCTCGGGGATTCTTTGGGGGCCACAAAAGATATATATGTCAAAATTACCAGGTGGGCCACCCGAAACCGGACCGCGGGCCGCGATTGGCCCGCGGGCCGGACTTTGGACATGCCTGATCTAGATGGTGATTCACCTCCTCATAGAAGGTTAATAGATTGGTTTAGCAAGAACGATTCTTCATGAATCCATGCTGATTACTGCTAATGATACCATTCTCATCACTAAAACCTTGTATATCGTCCCTTATCATCCCCATCAAGAGCTTGCATACTATTGATGTTAGGCTAACTGGTCTGTAATTCCCAGGGATTTATTTTGGGCCCTTTTTTTATATTGGTGCTACATTGGCTTTTCTCCAGTCAGCTGGTACTATTCCAGTCAGTAGACTGTCAGTAAAAATTAGTAACAATGGTCTGGCAATTACTTGAATGAGTTCCCTAAGTACCTTTGGGTGCAAGTCATCTGGTCCCGGTGATTTAGTAATGTTAAGTTTCCGAAGTCTAATTTTAATTCTATCCTCTGTTAACCATGGAGGTGCTTCCTATGATGTGTCATGAGGATAAACATTGCAGTTTTGGTTACTGAAGCCCCCCGATTCACTCGTGAAGACTGAGGAGAAGAATACATTCAATACCTTCGCCATCTCCCCATCCTTTGTAACCAGATGTCCTTCCTCATTCTTTATGAGGCCAATATGGTCTGTCCTCCCTTTTTTACTTGCATACTTAAGGAATTTCTTGGGCTTTCCTCTGCTATGTGTCTTTCATGTTCTATCTTAGCCGCCCTAATTGCACCCTTACATTTCTTGTGCATTCTTTATAAAGTCTGAATGTTGACGATGATCCCTTAACCCTGTATTTTTTTAAGGCCTTCTCCTTTGCTTTTATATGCATTTTTACATTAGAGTTAAGCCATCCAGGACTTTTGTTCACTCTTTTAAATGTATTACTCAATGGGATGCATTGGCTAATGCCCTTATTTAATATGCTCTTAAAGCAAACTCATCTCTCCTCCATGTTCTTTGTTCCTAATATTTTATCCCAATTTATGCCTTCTAGCAAGGCTCGTAGTTTAGTTAAGTGAAATGGGTGTATCCAAGAGAACAGAGTGATACTAAACACACACTGTTTGACATTGTCCCTTCTATTTCTGTATGTGGATGATGGCATGATGATGTCATTATTTTAATAATGGTAAAAGAAAAAAAAATTGAAACACCTTTCTTCCTAATCGATATACAGCTGTCACCTGACCCAGATCTTTTCCAGCCCGTTTGCAGGGAAACATAAGCAGAAGAAGCATCTAGTCCTCTGCTACTGATCACGTGTTAAAAAAAAAAACAAAAAAAAACAGCCTTTGAAATACAGAGTAAAAATAAATAATTAATATCAATAAACTGTTTTAAATTGTCATACAATCATTTATTTGAAATCAAAACTTTATTATTTTTTGGCAACAGCATGGTGTGGGCAGATTTCATGCCCCTCCAGCCTATGTCTTAGAATAAGAGGAAGGTGAAGCCTCCATCAATCAAGATGTAATATCCCGCCCGATTGTGCTTAGTTGGTTAGTGGGCATGGAGGAGGAAGGAGGTAGTGGGCTGTCACTTACCACTGTGTATGCACTCACATGTGTGACTCTATAGTCAAATGGGGTGCTCAGATGTGATAGGGAGGAAATGCTTAGTATAGAAACTCACTGAGAATGTGAAGAGTTGCTACCACAGCTGAAAAATCCCTAGCTGAATTGGGGACATGAACAGAAGGGGGAGATGGAGAACAGCAGGATCAACCAGATTTTTTGCAGGATATAGAAAACGAATTCCATAGTGACTGAGTATGAACAGCATGCAATACACCATTTATTGATAATTTTTTATGATGTGGGTTTGACACTTTCATTTTGCAGAGAATACCCAATAGTGTTCAAAAAGAAAAAAAAAACAGGATTTTTACTTGTGCTTGATTAGATGATTGAACACAGCACAGCTTTACCTCATTGAATCAAAATTCACTTCGCAAAAAAAAAATTCACTAATCTTCGTGAATGAGAAGTTGTGCTTCATCTCAAAAGTGAAGCGCTGTGAATACTTTCCGAATGCACTTTACATCCCTTAGTAAAAGCATCTCACAGTGAATGCACCAAGCACTGTTAGGCACACATTTAAGCCTTTGATCGCCCTAGATGTTAACCCCTTCCAAGGACTTTTGCTACGTCTGTGTGCAGCCATTTTCCTTCTATCCAGTTTACACATGGCAGGCGAGCCGAGGCGTGCACCCGCAAGTGGAGTCCCACCCACCTAACATCACCTGGATTGGCTCACCTGGAGCGGCGCTTTCTCCTGTTGTGCACTTCATTAGTACAGTGTCAGAGTATATTTTTAGCACTGATCACTGTATTGGTGTCACTGGTTCCCACAAAGTGTCAGTTAGTGACAGACTGCCCACCATACTATCACAGTCTAGCTATAAGTCGCTGATCACCACTATTACTAGTATAAAAAAAAACAAATAAATAAAAATTCCAGTATATATACTATAGTTTGTAAATGTGTTAACGTTCGTGCAAACCAATCAATATGTAGCAGAATACACACTGGCCTAAATTTATGAAGAAAAAAATGTATTAAATTTTATAGCAGAAAGTAAAAAAATATTTATTTATTTATTTTGTTTATAGCATAAAAAAACAAAACACAGTGGTGATCAAATACCACCAAAAGAAAGCGCTCTATTTGTGTGAAAACAATGATATCATTTTCATTTGGGTACAGTGTTGCATGACCACGTAAATATCACTAACGCAGTGCCAAAAAACAAATAATGACCTGTTCATGAAGGGGGGGTAAATCTTCTGGAGGTCAAGTGGTTAATACAAGCTGGGAATCATTCAAACCACTTCCTTTAAAGTGTTTGTTACTCCAGCATGTAGGGTTGCACTGATACCGATACCAGTATCGGTGCCGATACCGAGCATTTGCACGAGTATTTGTACTCGTGCAAATGCTCTGATGCTTAATCCGATACCTCCCGGCAGGGCAGCTAATAGGCCAGTACAGCTAGCCCTGTTGTACCAGGCCCAGCGTCCTCAGTGTAGCAGGGGGGCCAGGCAGCCTCACAGATCATGGTGCGGCCGTGGGGAGAGTTACAAGCACCAATCTCACTGTATAGCTTGCAATAAAGCAGCTGACAGCCACTTCTCCTCCTCTCCCTCCCCTGGATGTCAGCTGCTTTATTGAAAGATATACAGGAAGATTGGTGCTTTTAACTGCCCCACCACCGCATGGATCACCCCCTATTGTACCCTGTGTCCTCCTCTGGCTCCGCAGGTCCTCCTCTGGCTCCCCGGGTCCTCCTCCAGCTCCTGGTGTCCTCCTCTGGCTCCCCGGGTCCTCCATGTGCTCCTCCGGCTCTCCGGGTCTTTCTCTGGTCCCCCCCCGTCCAAGATCTGTCAGGATGAAGAGCGGATGAAGGAGCCTGTATATATGTCATTTACCAGATCTTTCCTTTTCTGAATGTAGTCAAGGATCATAACAGAGCATTGTGAACTGTGTTTATGATGCTTCAGGTAATGAATGAAAAGGAGACACTGTTCGTTCATCTTCAGTGCAGCTGAGGCTGCAGAGAAAGGGACTGGGGAATCTGTGTCCTCAGTCCCTTTCCCTGTTTCAAAAGGGAGATGTCAGGGGTCTGCTTAGACCCCTGATGTCTCACCAAAGCCACCCCCCAACAGGGCTGATAAAAAAAGGAAAGAATTGTAATAAATAAATATTTAAAGGTAAATTGAAAAAAAAAAAAATAATTAAAAAAAACACCGACGCCGCTCACTCCCCCCTCCCCTCCCTTAAAAAAAAGAAAGCATTATAAAAAAAAAAATTAACAAAAAAAAAAATATAAATTGTAAAAAAAAATAATAATAATAAAAAAACATGTAAAAATAAATAAATAAATTGTAAAATATGTACTACTGCTCTAGTGACACCATCGTCCAGCCATAACCATCCACAGCACCCTCCCGAAGCACTGTAAAAAAGATGAAAGAACATTTTTTAAATAAAATTTTCGTTACCAATTCTGACTGAACTATTTGTTTTGGGAAAACAACATAAAAAATATATTATAATATTTATTATTATTTATTTTATAAGTTGCTGTACCACCTATCAGTGCTCATCAGTGCTGCAAATTGGTGCCTTCTCATCAGTATCACCCAACCGTGCCTTTCAGTGTTGCCTCATCAGTGTCCATCAGTGCCACCTATCAGTGCCCAACAGTGCTGCATATTAGTATCACTCATCCATCACTCATCCATATTAGTATCACTCATCCATCACTCATCCATATTAGTATCACTCATCCATGACATTAAAAAAAAGTATTGGTAATCTGTATCGGCGAGTACTTGAAAAAAGGTATCGCTAAGTTGTACTCGGTCTTAAAAAAATGGTATTGGTGCAACCCTACCAGCGTGTCCTATTTCTGATATGCCTGTTGTACCATGTGCTTATATTACAAAAATATCCTGTTCTCTTTTATATTGCTTCCTTGTGTGAAATGCCTGTTGGACCTTCCAGTCCCCCTGCTTTCCTATTTCATACTGATCACAGTATTCCTGTCCTCCAATGGACAAGACTTGCTGACATGCCCCCCTGCACACCTCTTTAATTTGAAAATCAGTATATATACACAGCAGGTAAAATAAGTATTGAACACGTCACCATTTTTTTAGGTAAATATATTTCTAAAGGTGCTATTGACATGACATTTTCACTACATGTCGGTAACAATCCCTGCAATCCATACATACAAAGAAACCAATACAAATTAGTTCAGAAACTGCATTATGTGTAATAAAATGGAATGACACAGGGAAAAGGTATTGAACACATGAAAAAAGGGAGGTGCAAAAAGGCATGGAAAGCCAAGACACCAGCTGAAATCTATCAGTAATTGGAAAGCAATCATGCCCCTTATTAGTGCAAACTAATATCAGTTGGTTCCATCCCAACTGATGGTCTATAAAAAGGTCTCATTAACAAGGTTGTCACACAAGAACAACTCATAATGGGTAAAAGCAAAGAGCTCCCTCAAGACCTTTGCAACCTTATTGTTGCAAAACATACTGATGGCATTGAACAGAAGGATTACTTTACAGAGAGATTTCTAAATTTCTGTACAACATTTAGACAAGTCTGTGAAATACTGGGAGAATATAGTCTGGTCAGATGAGACCAAAATTGAACTCTTTGGATGCCATAATACACAGCATGTTTGAAGGTCAAATGGCACTGCACATCACCTAAAAAACACCCCCATACAAACAAAGTGAAGTTTGGAGGTGGGAACATCATGGTGTGGGGCTGTTTTTCAGCATACGGTACTGGCAAACTTCATGTCTTTGAAGGAAGGATGAATAGAAAAATGAACCAAGACATTCTTGATAAAAATCTGCTGCCATCTACCAGGATGATGAAGATGGAATGAGGGTGGACATTTCAGCAAGACAATGATCCCAAACACAAAGCCAAGGGAACTCTCAATTGGTTTCAAAGAAAGAACATAAGAATGGCCTCATCTGACTTGAATCCAATAGAAAAGCTATAAAAAGAACTAAAGATCAGAGTTAATAAAAGAGGCCCACAGAACCTTTAGGATTTATTTGTGTGGAAGAATAGGCCAAAAACACACCCGAGCAATGCATGCGCCTAGACTCCATACAGGAGGCGTCTTGAAGATGTCTTTACCAACAAAGGATTTTGTACCAAGTTTTAAATACATTTTTGTTAGCGTGTACACCCTGTTCCAAATTATTATGCCAATGATATTTTTCTCATTTACCTAAATATTGGTGTAAACAAGCATAATTCTAATGTTATCAACTATTAAGAGTACAATTAAAATTTTATTGAACAAACCTCCTAATGATAACCGTTTTTTTTTTTTTTCAAAATAAAAAACTTACAATGCACTGTTCCAAATTATTACGCACAGTAAGTTTCAAAACACTTTATAGGCTGTAAAGAACTGAAAATTGTCATTTGTTGTGTTTGCAGCATATTTACTGAAATCAAAAGCTATTTCAATCAAACTTTGAACAACATTTTAACTTTTTAAACAGTTTAACAGGTCACGTTACACTTTAACCGCTTAAGCCCCGGACCACTTTGCACAATTGCGCGGCCGTGCAACGTGGCTCCCAAACAAAATTGATGTCCTTTTTTCCCACAAATAGAGCTTTCTTTTGGTGGTATTTGATCACCTCTGTGATTTTTATTTTTTGCGCTATAAACAAAAAAAGAGCGACAATTTTGAAAAAAATGCATTATTTTTTACTTTTTGCTATAATAAATATCCCCAAAAAATATATAAAAAAACATTTTTTTTCCCTCAGTTTAGACCGATACGTATTCTTCTACATATTTTTGGTAAAAAAAAATCGCAATAAGCGTATATTGATTGGTTTGCGTAAAAGTTATAGCGTTTACAAAATGGTGGATATTTTTATGGCATTTTTATTAATAATTTTTTTTTTTACTAGTAATGGCGGCGAGCATCGATTTTTATCATGACTGCGACATAATGGCAGACACGTCGGACAATTTTGACACATTTTTGGGACCATTGGAATTAATACAGCGATCAGTGCGATTAAAATTGCATTGATTACTGTAAAAATGTCACTGGCAGTGAAGGGGTTAAAACTAGGGGGCAGTGAAGGGGTTAATGTGTGTCCTAGTACCTGTTCTAACTGAAGGGGGGATGGGACTGTGCAGGGAAACTAACAGATCGCTGTTCATACTCTGTATGAACAGACGATCTGTCAGTTCACTCCTTAGAGAACCAGAAACTGTGTGTTTACACACACAGATCCCAGTTCTCTGTGTGCCCCAAGCGATCGCAGGAGCCAGGCGGTGATCGAGACCGCCGGGCACTCGCATCGGCTTGGGGAGCGAGCGGGGGGCACGCGCGCCTCCAGCGGCGCGCAAGCACCCCCTAGTGGCCGTTTATCTTACCGACGTAAAATAACGGCGATTCGCGCAGCCGAGCCATGTTGCCGCAGTACAACTGCTGCGGCTGGTCGGCAAGCGGTTAACATAGGACCCCTTATTTGATAGCAGCTTCACAAGTCTTGCATCCATTGAACTTGTGAGTTTTTAGACAGTTTCTGCTTGAATTTGTTTGCAAGATGTCAGAATAGCCTCCCAGAGCTGCTGTTTGGATGTAAAGTGCCTCCCACCCTCATAGATCTTTTGCTTGAGGATGCTCCAAAGGTTCTCAATAGGATTGAGGTCAGGGGAGGATGGAGGCCATACCATGACTTTCTCTCCTTTTATCCCAATAGCAGCCATTGATGCAGAGGTATTCTTTGCAGCATGAGATGGTGCATTGTCATGCATGAAGATGATTTTATTACGGAAAGCATAGTTCTTCCTTCTGTACCAGGGAAGGAAGTAGTCAGTCAGGAACTCCACATACTTTGCCGAGGTCATATTTACACCTTCTGGGACCCTAAAGGGGCCGTCCAGCTCTCTTCCCATGATTCCGGCCCAAAACATGACTCAACCTCCACCTTGCTGACGTCGCAGCCTTGTTGGAACAGGGTGGCAGTCCACCAACCATCCCCTACTCCATCCATCTGGACCATCCAGGGTTGCACGGCACTCATCAATGAACAGGACTGTTTGAAAATTAGTCTTCATGTATTTTTCTGCCCAATGCAGCTGTTCCTGCTTGTGAGCATTGGTTAGTGGTGGACGAATGGAAGGTTTATGCACAGTTGCAAGACTCTGGAGGACTCTACACCTTGATGTTCGTGGTACTCCAGAGGCACCAACAGCTTCAAATATCTGTTTGCTGCTATGTAATTGTGTTTTAGCAGCTGCTCTCTTGATCCGATGCATGGATCTGGCAGAAATCTTCCTCAATGTGCCTTTATCTGCACGAAACCCGTCTGTGCTCTGAATCAGCCACAAATCTCTTAATAGTGCGATGATCACGCTTAAGTTTTCGTGAAATATCTAATGTTTTCATACCTCGTCCAAGGCATTGAGCTATTTCACTTTTTTCAGCAGCAGAGAGATCCTTTTTCTTCCCCATATTGCTTGAAAATGGTGCTCTGCTTAATAATGTGGAACACCCTCCTTTAGTAGTTTTTCCTTTAATTGGGCTCACCTGGCAATCTAATTATCACAGGTGTCCAAGATTGTTTTCAGTGATCAAGAGCCCTGAGACACAATGCCATCCATTAGTTTAAACTGAAAAACAAAATATTTAATTTTTGTGACACTGAAATAGAATTTGCATAATAATTTGGAACAGGGTGTATAATACTTTTTCCCTGTGTCATTCCATTTTTTTTACACATAACTTAATTTCTGAACTTATTTGTTTTGGTTTCTTTGTATGTATGGATTGCATGGGTTGTTACCGACATGTGATGAACATTTCATGTCAATAGCACCTTTAGAAATATATTTACCTAGAAAAATGGTGACGTATTCAATACTTATTTTACCCACTGTCTATACACTTACTCCCTGTGTCCTTCCATTTTATTCACATTACTTAATTTCTGAACTTGTTTGTTTTGGTTTCTTTGTATAGATATAGTGTATAGGTTGCATGGGTTATTTTACCCGCTGTGTAGATACAGTGTTCAGCATAAATGAGCAAACCCCTTTGAAAAGTAAGATTTGAATCAATACCTCAATGAACACCAGAACAATTTCCATAATTTTTACAAAACTGAGTTTTATAGAACATTTGTTTAGCTCATTACACAAAAAGTAAGGTTAACCACTTGCTTACTGGACACTTATACCCCCCATTCCTGCCCAAGCCAATTTTCAGCTTTTGGCGCTGTCACAATTTGAATGACAATTGCGCAGTCATGCAACACTGTATCCAAATGAAATTTTCTTCACACATATAGAGCTTTCTTTTGGTGGTATTTAATCACCACTGTTTTTTTTTTTATTCTTTGCTAAACAAACAAAAAACAAATGAAAATTTTGAAAAATAAACAGTTTTTTATATATTTTTTAATTTTTTTGCAAACACGTCATTTTTCTGCTTCACTGATGGGCACTGATGTGGTGGCACTGATAGGCTGCACTGATAGGTGGCACTGATCAGGAGGCACTGATGAGGCTGCACTGATGGGTGGCACTGATGGGCACTGATATGTGGTACTGATGATGAGGCACTGATGGATGGCACTGGTGTGCCCTGATTAGCATTACTGATGGGCACTGATAGACGGCACTGGTGAGCACTGATTAGCAGCATTGTTGGGCACTTAGGGGACCGATGTCCTTCTAACAGAAGCCGGTTAACGGCTTTGTTCTTTTCTTCACACTGACAGCATTTACGTCCGTGATCAGCTGTCATTGGCCCTTTAGACCCCTTTCACACTGGGGCGGTTTGTAGGCGGTATTGCGCTAAAAATACCGCCTGCAAACCGCCCCTAAACAGCCTCCGCTGTTTGTTCAGTGTGAAAGCCCTCGGGCTTTCACACTGAAGCGGTGCGCAGGCAGGACGGTGAAAAAAGTCCTGCAAACCGCTTTTTTGGAGCGGTGAAGGAGCGGTGTATTCACCGCTCCTTCACCGCTCCTGCCCATTGAAATCAATGGGACAGAGCGGCTATACCGCGGCAATACCGCGGCTATAGCCGCGCCGTACGAGGGATTTTAACCCTTTTTCGGCCGCCAGCGGGGGTTAAAACTGCACCGCTAGCGGCCGAATACAGCTGCAAGAACGACGGTACAGCAGCGCTAAAAATAGCGCTGTTGTACCGCCGACGCCCTCACCGCCCCAGTGTGAAAGGGGCCTTACCCTGCTCTGTGATCAGCCGAGTCCCAAGGACTCGGCGATCAGAGAGTATGCCCCCCGGGGCTCGCGAGCATCGCGAGAACAGGAGGACGTCCATGTACGCCCATGTGGCAAAGGAAGCCCGTGCTGTAGCCATCTTTCAGCTATAGTGCGGGCGTCAAGTGGTTATTTTAATAACTTTGATTACAAAATCTTCAGTTTTACTCAAATTAGTTGATGCAAATATTAATACACTCCACAATAAAAACGATCACATCTAGTATTTTGTATGACCTCCATGATTTGTAAGGACAACACCAAGTCTTCCAGGCATGGAATGAACAAGTTGGGGGCATATTGCAACATCCATCTTTTTTTCCATTCTTCAAGAAGGACGTCTTTTAAAGCCTGGATGCTGGATGGAGAGTGATGCTCAAGTTCAGAAGTCTCTTCAGAATTCCCCATAGTTGTTTGATTGGGTTCAGATCAGGAGACATACTTGGCCACTGAATCACTTTCACCCTGTTCAGAAATGCAACAGTAACCTTAGATGTGTGTTTTGGATCATTGTCGTATTGGAAAAGTGCATGATGACCAAGGGCACGGAGTGATGGTAGCCTCTTCTTTCTTTTTTTTTTGCAATCTTTATTTTACATTTCAGTCAATACAAAACATAAGGTAAAAAACAGGAAAACAGGAAAAAATGCCAGCCTCTTCTCTTTCAATATAGAGCAGTACATCTATGATTTCATGATATCATCAATGAAATGCAGCTCCCCCGACACCTGCAACACTCATGCAGCCCCACAGAAGGACACTGCCACCATCATGTTTCACTGTAGGTCCAAAAACATTTATCTTGGTCTCATCACTCCAGAACCCCAGTAATCGTCTTCTTTTTTAGCATGGGCCCTGACAAATTCTAGACGGGCTTTCTTGTGCATGTGCTTTAGGAGAGGCTTCCTTCATGGACGACACCCATGCATGCCATTCCTCTGCAGTGTATGCCATATTGTGTCAGGGGAAACAATCATCCCAGTTTGGCTTTCTACTTCCTTAGCTAACTACAGTGAACTTGCATGGCAATTTTTCTCAACCCTTCTCATCAGAAGACGCTCCTTCTATGGACGGCCTGGACGTCTCTGTGAGATGTTTGCAGTCCCATCTTTGTTAAATTTTTGTATCACTTTTACTACAGTATTCTGACTGATAAGTAAAGCTTTGCTGATCTTCTTGTAGCCTTCACCTTTCTTGTGTAAAGAAATTATTGTCTTTCTCAGGCCCTGTGCCATTGCTGACTGCATGAAATGGGAAGGGGTTTTCTTTGTTAAGTAACGCCCATTTATAATCAACTGTCTGCTGGACACCTGTATAATTAGACTCCACCTGTATAATTAGACTCACCTGTAGTTGAATTCTTGTTAATTAGGGTTTTGTTGTTTAAAATTTAGCTTTGCTCCTAAGACTTTCACTGGGGTGTATTCATTTTTTGCAACATGGTCTCAACCACTTCAGCCCTGGAATATTTGCCTGCTCAATGACCAGGCGTCTTAAAGAGCCGATGTACAGCTATGATGGCTCACGAAGGGGAGCCAACCTGCCACAGTATAACTGCGGCGGCTGGTCCAGAAGTGGTTAAATACATTTGTTAGGAAAAAAACTTTTTTTGTGTGTGCAAATTAACAAATCTTCGTTGCAAGCAATGGCCTGCATTTGTGTATTTGAGTATTTTGTAGTATAGTGTCCCATTGAAAATGTTGATTCTGAAAGGAAAGTAAAGGTTTTCTGACAAATCTGTTGGGGTATTTTAAACTGAATGGGTTGTTTTCCCAGGTAAGGGTTTACACATAATTTAAGCCCAGGCTGCCATGGACCTGCCCTCAGCCTGTGGCTGCGCAAAGAAAAGCGAGACCGTGCACCGATGAGATCATCCCTTTGTCACTTTGCTTTCCTAACATGCTCCTTCTAAGCACATGAACTGCTGGTTTCTTGTGCTGCCATTTCCTCTCCCACTCTGAGCTTTTCTTTATAGGGACTGCAAGAGGCTGATACTGAGTCAAATTCAGGTAATTACATTAAAAAATACACTTAGTGATGTATTAGGCCAAGCTCATGCTATGCATATTGGTGCTGCCATTTATTCCTAATGGCACCCTAACACACCATACCAATGCACCTGTACTACCATGTGTTATGGCGTGATGTGCTACAAAAATAACAATTTTTTTTGGTGTATTTGTGTGCGTTAGACAACCCATTCAAATGAATGTGTTAACGCACCCAACGATGTGAACCTGGGCTTAATGAATACCGAACTGCATTTGTTTTGTGTATTTTACCAGCCTAGGGTTCTGCTCTAAATCTATTTACTGACCATCTTTCGCTCTTGGTATTCTTGGTATCATTATTTTAATAGGGATTTAACTGACTATGTAAGGAAAAATGTTTCAGTAGCATAAGCAAATGTGATAATGGGGTTGTTTGTAAGGTAAGAGAATAGTGGTCATTTATTATGCACCAAAATAGCTCTGTGTTTCAGAAACCTAAATAGGTGTTATTGACCTTTTGATTTAATAACAATGAATTAGTTGTTTATGACTGTTAGTTCTCCACCTGAAGCATGTATAATATATTACTTTTGCAGAACTACAGCATGTGAAATATGACAGAATAAGCCATTGGATAGATTTGATTAATAGATTTAATTAAATAAACAACTGACACATAAAATAACCAGAACATAATGGAAAATGCGCTTGTCTAAGGAACATAAAAACATAGGCGCTTACTGAAAAAATTATTTAATTTGATATACTATGCTACAGATAGGCAGTGGAAATGTTTAAGGCTTGCAGACCTTAAGCTGGCCATACATGCCTCAGTTTTTTTCATTTAGCCAACCAGGCGAATGAAAAAACTGAGACAATTTCCCCACTATAAGGCTCAGTTCACACTGGATGCCAATGCGGCTCCCAGCAGGGGTCCTGTGCGTCCTGATTCACCGTTTCAGGTCCGATTTCAGCACAAATTTTGTGCTGAATTCGGACCTGAGACGGACCAAAAGATGCACAGGGCTCCTGTGCAAATTCACACCGGAGCCGCATCAGAGATATGTTAACTGGCTCCATAGAGAGCCGGTCACATTCTCCTGCTATTCACAATAGTGTGAACCCGGCCTCAAGGTGGATAGGGAAATCCTCCCTGCTGTGTCATTGTACCAACAATGTCCGTTCCTAAAAAGTCGATTGATACATTGACTTCTTATGAATGGGAATGGCCATACATGGATCGAAATTCGTCCGGTTCCTGCTGAACTGGCTGAATTTCAATTCATGTATGAATGGCTTTACTTTCTAAATTGCAGTATTCTTACACAAGGACAGAGACATCAGCAACTGGAAGTCCATGTTTTTTTTTTCTCAGAAAAGATAGATTTTATTGAGAATAAATAAGTTGAAGAGAAAAGTAATAAAAATCCAGAGCAACCAGTTCACCATACATGACACAAATACTGTCAACCATAAGGTTGTACCTAAATCAATAGGTCATACAGGTACTAAATCTGCCGACAACCACTATGTATTAACAACCACAGCGTTAATGTATGTGAGGTCTGCTCACATACATTTTAGTGTTCCTAAAAGTATTAAATAGAATTAAAGATAGTACAGCGCTCCCCTATTAATCATAGAGTGAAAAATTAATAATATATACCTTATATGTGAATCTGCTGTGATGGTCATCAATGCAATAGGCGAATAAATGTAGAAGGAAAAATGATTAAAAAAAATCTAAATATTAGCAATACAAATCAATCAAGTGAATGCACTTGAGCAGTGTCACTTAAATAAAGTACTCATAGTAGTAATATAGGGAAACACAACTGTGACAACAGAGTCTGTGAGAAGAAACATACAACCAATATCCGGTAGGTTTAGGTGGTTATAACAATACAGTCCATAAACATCCAAAGGATTAGATGGTACAGTGCTGGCACGCAAACACCTTCAGTGTCTCTCCACCTTCACTCTTATGCGCTCACCTCCACTTTGGACCTAATACAGGTCACCATGCACCTTCCCCTTTAAGGGGTGTATACATCCTCTTGTAGATGGTAATATCCTCTATATGTGCTTGCAATAGTCCTGAGTGATCCTGGGTCCTACCAGGTGCTTGCAATATAACCTGTGACAATGCTGAGCTGTATTGCTCATTTAGGAATAGAAAATAGTGGCATAGTGCTGAAACCTTTTAAAACTTTAATAAAAATCAAATAAAAACATTAACTCACATTTTATAGTGCACTAGTACTGGTGCACTCAGATCATGTACATAGCACATAAAGGGTGTGCAGCCCCCTTAAGGATCGCTTTGCTGTTGGTAGCAAACAAAGCACACAGGATAAACGTCCTCATTATGCACGATGACATCACTAGGCCCTGCCACTGACACGTTACATGCCACTGGACTTCTTCAAAGGCAATTCACTTGATTGATTTGTATTTCTAATACGGTATTTAGATTTTTTTTTTATATACTTTTTCCTTCTACGTTCATTCATCTATTGCATTGATGCCCATCACCATAGATTCACATATAGATTTTATATTATTTATTTTTCACTTTATGATTACTAGGGGAGCACTGTACCATCTTTAATTTTATTTAGATCACCCAGATTGCCTAAAACACATTGCTTAGGGTCAACAGGTAAAACGGCTTGGAACACTCCATTAAGGGTGGTCAGTATACCCATCCAGTAGGTATGCAGTTTTGGACAGTGCCACAATAGGTGAATTAGATCCACATGGTCCCGTTGGCATTCAGTTCAGGTGGGATCCGGTAAAGCACCCATCCTAATGAGTTTCAATGGTATGTAATGGGCCCACAACAGGACATGAATCTGCATGAGCCTTTAGGTGACTTTCAGGAAGCATGTTTGAGTAGTTTTAAGGGCTTCTTCTTACTGCTCAGTATCAAAAGTGCCCACATCATCCTCCTCAAAATTTCACATTTTTCAAAGGATGGTCAGACAGAAAAGTATTCAAAGGCATTACATGGCTTCTGGCAATAAATCGCTTCCTAATAGTGGTGCTCTGCATCAAATTAAAGAGGTAGGGTGTGAGATTGTCGCCACACTATGCCATCACCCTGAGCTTGTACAACGTGTTGTAGTTGGAGATAATAGAAATGCATTGTACAAGGGAGGTGAAAGAAAGTTTTTGTAAATCCTGAAAGGGACGTATGGTGCTGTAGTGGGAAACATGGTAGAGGTGAATGACCCCAAAGGCCTTCCATTAACAGCTATATTTAAGTTTGGCCAACTCAAGGTATGAATGAGTGTCCTAATTCAGGCTATACTGAGTAAAACCTGTCACCTAGATCAGAGTATAGGTAGGGACAACTTTATTAGACCTGGTAAAAGCAAGGGCCTCTAGACCAGAAGGAACATCATCTGCTCCAGTAGTGTGTCATAGTATGGATACAGTTGGGTCCAAACCCAGTAGGGGTGTCCGCTCTAGGATGGGGCATGCATCTTACCAGGTGCTCAAGTTGTACAGTTGTAAAATAAAGCCAGGCATTTGGGAGAGTTAGTCCTCCCTTATTCTTAGGCCTCTGTAGGTATTCCAGTGGTATCCTCAGGGACTTATTGCACCCTAATTGGGAGCAAAAAAAATGTGTTAACTACTCAGAATGCCTGTAAAGGAATAACTACTGGGGTGTTGTGAAGAACATAAAGGAGCTGGGTCATAAGAATCATTTTAATCAATCAAATTTGTTCTGCCCACCACCGATAGCCACAATTTATTCCAAATCTGAACTTGATTCCTTCAGAAGTGGAGATAAATTAAGATTTCAGAAGTCAGCAAGTTTAGGAGTAACCACAATCCCCAGTATTGTAATTTGCAAATTATTATTATTTTTATTATTATTTAAGGTACTTGTATAGCGCCATCAATTTACGCAACACTTTACATATACATTATACATTCACATCAGTCCCTACCCTCAAGGAGCTTACAATCTAAGGTCACTAACTCACATTTATATACTAGGGCCAATTTAGACAGAAGCCAATTAACCTACCAGCATGTCTTTGGAGTGCAAATGAGAGAATCAGGTTGTGAGGAAGTGTCATCAAGTAACATTAGGATGGATTTAGTCCAATTAGAGACCAGAGTATACTCCAAAATCGGTGACAGTCTCCATAACCTCTCAAAGAGATGAAAAAGTGTCTTCGAACATCAACATACCACCATCCGCATATAGCATAATCTTTTCTTGAATTTCATAATTAAATTCTTTCAATATCATAATTGAAGCCTCCAATATTGGGATTGGCTCAGTCGCTATGGTGACGAGCGAAGTCTGTTTTTCACCAGTGTTCCAATATTGTGACAGAAATTGTACATTCTGTATATAACTGTATTCCATTTTGTATGCTTTAGTTTTGTATTGCACACTGCACCCATTGTGCACACGGCACTAAGAATGTTTTGCATACACATTTGCATTCTTTCCAGTTTTGATAAGATGTTATAGACGTGTACAGTATGTATAGGCACTTCTGGACAGTAAACACTGCAAAATTACCTCAAATATATGATTACTGAAAACATACCATGCATTTCCTTTAACTATGTGGCTTGGCTCACTTAATTTCCTAATTCACTTTTCAGAATGGACTCAGATATTAACAAGGTATCTTCGTGAACAGTTGGTGAAGATAGCGGATTTTTACCACAAAAATTCCAGTCAGTGCAGCAGCTCAGTGCTTGTGACACAAGATGTGGAACAGGCATTGAGGCAGTGGGAGTACAATGAGAAGTTGGCATTTTACATGTTTCAGGTGAGTGCTCATCGCTTTTACTCCTCAGCTTTTACTTTTTTGATGTCAAACAGTATTAATGGTACTTTCCAACCTGTTGTAATGTGCATTGGTAGCAAGATCAGTGGAAGAGCATCATAGCTCTTTCAGGTTGCATTCACACCTGAGCGATTATCTGCTTGGAGCTTGAGGCTGCATTCACACCTGAGCGTTTTCAGCTTATAAAACGCTCATAAAACGCCTGAAAAACGCACGACAAGCAAAATCCCTTTCATTTCAATGGCACCTGTTCACATCTAAATGTTTTGTCACTTCCCGGTCCTTTTCAGGTGTGCCTCCCTAGTCCTTCTGACTGTGCATGTCACTCACCAGCCCTCTTGGCTGCAACCGATGGTTCCTCTCCCTGGAGACTTGCCCGGCAGTACTCTCTCCTGCTGTGCTCTCTTGCTCCCCCTGTGCCTCCTGTCCAGGACACCTCCACGTTTTCTGAGAGAGCCCTGTCTGCACCCGAGCCCAGGCCCAAGGTCACCCCCCCAGACTGGGGAGCTCCCTCCAAGGCCCCAACAGCCTCAGTACTCCATCTCTAACTCTTCCACCTTACAACTTCTCCCAAACTGGGCTGACCCTGGGTATTTGAGGAGACCTGCCCCCTTGCCAGTTCTAAGTTGGGGATTGATCTGGGCTCCTCAGAATATCCCAGGCAGCTCCACCTCACCTCTTCTCCTTCTAGAGAGCTCTTAAAAGAAAAGGGAGGTCTAGGTGATGCTGCCTGTGAGTCACCCAGCTTCTACCCTGAGCCACTCCCAGCCCAGATCAAACAAAAACAAACAGGCCTGGCTGCCAGCCAAGCCAGCCTAAATTTACCTACACTAACAACTCTCAGTCTAGCACCTACACTACTAGAGGGTGCTACAATTTGCGTAAAATATTGGACGTTGGCTTGAAGGGTGTGGTTTAATACAGTCTGAGATGAATTACATAGAGCAGAATGTGGTAATGTTAAATAGAGAATGTACAGTGCAGAGTGGACAGCGGTGGGTAGTAAATGCAGGAGAGGGGTGTGAAGTGTATGGAGGTGGGTAGGATGTGCAGGGAGAGGAGTGCGGAGTGTATGGAGGTGCGTAGTATGTGTAGGAGAGGAGTGTGGAGTGTATGGAGGTGGGTAGTATGTGTAGGAGAGGAGTGTGGAGTGTATGGAGGTGGGTAGTATGTGCAAATTATTCAACACGACAGTAAATTCTAATATGTAGTATACATGCAACAAACATGAAGTTGCTTGTGCAATAAAAGTCCACGTGACTAATAAGGCATAAACTTAAATTCAATCGAAGTGCTGAAGCATAAAAAGTCCTCCTCCACAAAATAAAACCGGCTTCATAGCATGCACAAATTGCAGTGGAGTGCTCAAATAAATCAAAGTAGTACTCCTCTTCGTGTTCACACACAAATTAGTAAGCAGTGGCCCCTTACCTTAAGGTAATGGGGTAACAGCATATGACCAGTAATGGGAATACCATCCTTTAAGTTTTCTCCTTTATCATCGCGGTCCTAGTCCTGGAGCATAGTTCCCTCAGATGGTAAAGGGGCACGTAGATAGAAAAAAACGGAAGGTCTCAGAAAGTGTAATGTTGTCAGGCTAAAACCAGCTTTTATTAATATAAGACATAGATACTCACAATACAGCAGTGAAACAAATGGCTAATATCCGAGCGGCGAGCTTGTAAGCCTCAATCAGCATAGGTGCCTGTCCCGTCCCTACGCATGACGTCACACAACACGTGACTTCATCACCTGACCCTGATGAAGTCACGTGTTGTGTGATGGCACGCGTAGGGACGGGACAGGCACTCTGGTGCTCCCCCAGTGTGTCCCCACTCACCAGAAGTAGTCACCCCTACAGGGGTAGTAGGCATAGAGTGGGTAGCTTTAGATGGATATTCCCCTTGGATGTCCTTATTGATTCTCTGTGCCTCCGTTGGCCCATATCAGTAGTCCAGTCCAGGGGCTTCCAGCATGTGTTCCAAACCAGGGCACCTCCGATTCTTTTACCGCACCAGACGGTCCTCTCCTCTCGGGAAAGAAACAAGGGACTCCCATAGTGTAGTATACTCGGTTTATTTAAAACTTAATCCATAAAAACAATTGGCAATAAACCCAGTACGGCACGGATACATGCAGAGTTAGGACCAGGAAGCTAATCCATAGCGTGCGTCCCAACTGCGTTCCAAGCCAAGACTTCCGGGTATAACGTGTAAGCGTGACTTCGGCTTACGCGTTTCGTCATAGGACGTTTTCCAAACGTTTTCAAAGCCAGTCACTTTTTGAATGCGAACAAAAGAGATTTATTGTCTCTTAACAAGAACTGGGGGAGAGAGGGTTAGGGCCCGAACACCCTTAGGCAGATGCAATAGCAATTGGCAGACTCGGAGACAGAATAGGCAGACCGCTATACAGGTTGAGGGCCTTTTAAGCTGGTTGCAGCACTATATTTGTAGAACTTCTGTCTCCTATGGCAACTGAACTTGTAGGTTGACTTCAACACAGATCTGTACACATACTAGACTTGGTATCCCCATTGTGTAGGACCTGGCCTCCATCTCACAGCCTCCCACTGTAGCTTTTCTCACTGAGCTCCCAGTCTTCTCACCAGACCTTCAAATCCCAGCTGCCCGCTGGATCCACTGAGCTCTTCCACAGCTTACCCATTGTACACTCCAAGCATCACCCATGCTCACCTGCTGGGTCCCAGACTTGAACGCTGAAGCTTTCCCAACTTGTTCACCGTCCCTGGCTATTGAAAAAGGCTGCTCTGGTAGTTCTTCAGACTTTACAAACCTTGTCTCTGATAACAGATGTGGTTGTCTCTTACTGCGACAGTGTCCCCTTTATCTCTGACCTCTGTTTCTCACTTGCCGCTGGTAACAGGAGTGGTTGTCCCATGTGGCAACTGCTTCTTCTTCACCTCTAACAACACTTGGTTCACCGTCCAGCTGAACTTCTGCAACAATCAGGCTCCCCTCGGGCTGAGTCTCTATACATGTGGCTAGGCCACAGACCTAGGCCTTACCTTCAGCTGCTGCTTCACATACAGCCCCCAGACCTCAGCCTGGGGCTAAAATAACTCTGATCACCTGGCTCATTCCCCTTAAATAGACTCTCCCAGCATGCTTAGCCACAAATATGATTGGCTGAGAAATTATGTCTATTCACAACCTGAACTCGTTATGGTCTTGTCATTCTAATGCCAAAGGCAGCAGTGCCACCTGTTCACAGAAGAAAGAAATGCACCATGTTCAGGCTTAGGGCAGAAAGTCAGTGGATACAACTACTAATTAGCCAGGTTAATTACCACCTAGCATAACTAAATTTGTTAGCAACCCTGCCTAAGGCTGGGTTCACACTGGTCCGACAAACGCTCCGACATTGGGAGCTCATGTCGCATGACGTGTGAAATTTAATGTTTCCCTATGGGAGCCGTCCTAACTGGTCCGACACAAGTCGTTCCGACTTTAGAAATGCTCCCTGTACTACTTTGGTCCGACTTTGATCCTACTTCAGCCTATTGACTATCATTGAAGTCGGATCAAAGTCGGATTGCCGTCTTGCATGATCCGACTTTGGCACGCGACTTGTGCTCAGATGTTCTTGAGGGGGAACTCCGCGCCAAATTTTAAATAAAAAACCGGCATGGGTTCCCCCTCCAAGAGCATACCAGGCCCTTGGGTCTGGTATGGATCTTGAGGGGAACCCCCTACGCCGATAAAAGCGGCGTGGGGGTCCCCCCCAATCCATACCAGACCCTTATCCGAGCAAGCAGCCCGGCCGGACAGGAATGGGGGTGGGGACGAGCGAGCGCCCCCCCCCCCCCTCCTGAACCGTACCAGGCCGCATGCCCTCAACATGGGGGGTTGGTGCTTTGGGGGAGGGGGCGCGCTGCGGCCCCCCCCCAAAGCACCTTGTCCCCATGTTGATGAGGACAAGGGCCTCTTCCCGACAACCCTGGCCGTTGGTTGTCGGGGTCTGCGGGCGGGGGCTTATCGGAATCCGGGAGCCCCCTTTAATAAGGGAGCCCCCAGATCCCGGCCCCCCACCCTATGTGAATGAGTATGGGGTACAGCGTACCCCTACCCATTCACCTAGGAAAAGTGTCAATTTAAAAAAAAACACTACACAGATTTTTAAAGCATTTTATTAGACAGCTCCGGGGGTCTTCTTCCGACTTCGGGGGTCTCTCCGGTTCTTCTCCACGCTCTCCGGATCTTCTGCCGTGCTCCTCCGCTCTCTTCTGCTCTTTTGCCGCTCTTTTGCTAAAGCGGAGGAGCCTGGTCTTCAATCTTCTGCCTTCTGCCTTCTGCCTTCTGCCCTCTTCTCCTGATGTTGACACGACGCTCTCCCCGGCTGGAATGCTCTCTGTGCGCTCTGCTCTGACTTATATAGGCGGTGACCCCGCCCCCTTATGCCGTCACAGTCCCTGGGCATGCTGGGACTGTGACGGCATAAGGGGGCGTGGTCATCGGGTGATGACCACGCCCCCTAAAACGTCACAGTCCCAGCATGCCCAGGGACTGTGACGGCATAAGGGGGCGGGGTCACCGCCTATATAAGTCAGAGCAGAGAGCACAGAGAGCATTCTAGCCGGGGAGAGCGTCGTGTCAACATCAGGAGAAGAGGGCAGAAGGCAGAAGATTGAAGACCAGGCTCCTCCGCTTTAGCAAAAGAGCGGCAAAAGAGCAGAAGAGAGCGGAGGAGCCCGGCAGAAGATCCGGAGAGCGTGGAGAAGAACCGGAGAGACCCCCGAAGTCGGAAGAAGACCCCCGGAGCTGTCTAATAAAATGCTTTAAAAATCTGTGTAGTGTTTTTTTTTAAATTGACACTTTTTTCCTAGGTGAATGGGTAGGGGTACGCTGTACCCCATACTCATTCACATAGGGTGGGGGGCCGGGATCTGGGGGCTCCCTTATTAAAGGGGGCTCCCGGATTCCGATAAGCCCCCCGCCCGCAGACCCCGACAACCAACGGCCAGGGTTGTCGGGAAGAGGCCCTTGTCCTCATCAACATGGGGACAAGGTGCTTTGGGGTGGGGGGGCCGCAGCGCGCCCCCCTCCCCCAAGGCACCACCCCCCATGTTGAGGGCATGCGGCCTGGTACGGTTCAGGAGGGGGGGGGCGCTCGCTCGTCCCCACCCCCATTCCTGTCCGGCCGGGCTGCGTGCTCGGATAAGGGTCTGGTATGGATTGGGGGCGACCCCCCACGCCGTTTTTTCGGCGTAGGGGGTTCCCCTCAAGGTCCATACCAGACCCAAGGGCCTGGTATGCCTCTGGAGGGGGAACCCATGCCGGTTTTTTATTTAAAATTTGGCGCGGAGTTCCCCCCTAAAGATTCATACCAAACACAGTGCCGGCATTGGCGGGGATCCAAGTCGGATCCCCGTTCATTGAAAGTCGGACACATGCCGGCTTCATGTCGCAGGGCAAAGTCGGATCCAAAGTAGGACGGCTGTCGTGTCGCACCAGTGTGAACCCAGCCTAATACCAGGGTGCTACATGTGTCATATCATCTACTGTTACTATAATCCCTAATAACATTGTCAGAGCCAACCAAAGTGTATTTCAAAGCCAACCAAAACCTGTAGGTAGCCAAAAATACCTATCATGAATGTATAAATACATGTTAATATAACCTGTTTGGCATGTGTGATAGACTGGGGATGTAGCAGGATAGGCTGACCTATGAATATGGTTGGCCTACTTCACTGATCAATGAGATTGTGTGGGAGGGGGAAGGGACTGGAAATGTTGGAGTGTTCTTTTATCAGTGCAGCTCAGGATTTAGAGTCATTTTAAAGTTGAAGTTTATTCCGTCTATATTTTGGCTTCCCTGGTTCTCCCTTTCACCCCTCATCAACATGCTAATGGCATTTTTAAATAAAAACTTTCAAATTGTCATTACATATCTTAATTTAGAACCCATGATTTCATCACTGGATCTCTGAGCTTCTCTATGCAATGCAGGCAGATCATGGCAGGCAGGAGGGGCCAGCAGGGCGCTGTAATAGCATCCTGAAATTATTACAGCACCTTGCCTCAGTACTCCTCTTAAGAACCCTTCGCTCTGATACAAGCCATGTATTGGTTCTTGGGAGGAGTTGCAAATATCAAAATGCCTTGGTAGGTGGATAAGAATTTAAAGAGTGAGCATTCCTAGGCACACATTATTTGCATGCAGAAAGCCCTGAGTAACCCCACGTGAGATGCTGAGCCCCAATGATTAAAATAAATTAAATCCAATAAATGAAAGGAAAGGAGTAAGGACAGCATGGCTGGGAAAAAAAGAGCTAGATGATGCTGGGCATGAATATTTCCACTATACAAGAGGATCATTGGGTAGATATAATTTGGCATGATTGTAGCAGCTACTGTTTCTGGGGGGCAAGCAGAGGGGCAAAAGCCTAGTCACATGCAGTGTCGGGACTGGGTCGCCTGGTGCCCAAACATTCTCATAGACACACTCCTAAACCTTGTGGACAACCTTCTCAGAAGAATTGAAGCTGTTATAGCTGCAAAAGGTTGGCCAACTCAATATTGAACCCTACAGACTAAGACTGGGATGCCATTAAAGTTCATGTTCGTGTAAAGACAGGCGTCCCAATACTTTTGGTAAAATAGTGCATTTTATCAAGGCCATTTTCAGAAAAGAAAAAAAATGTTTGAGAAGGGCTGTCTTTACTGTCTGAAAAGGTACAGATATCTTGGGAGGAGATTTTTTTTGAAAAGAGCAAGTCTGCCAAACAATGTGTTATGTTGGCCAGCCAAGGCTGACAATTTACCTATCCTACACAAAAACCTATTCTCACATCTAGCAGCCTAGAGGGTACTACACTAGCTTGCAGTAGGAGGGATTACAGAGGAGATGTTTCTTTTTTGTTTTTTTGCCAAAAACCAACCATCTGAAGGTAGCTGCATATAACCCATGGTGATGATCCTGGGTCCTGTACCCTAAAATTCTGTTTTTCTCCACAAGTGGCAATCATATGAAACAGAGTGCAAAATATTTACTGGCTCATACTGGCTTTTATCACTTCTGACTATGCCTTACAATTGGAGAACAACTGCCTAAGTCCTACCGGCAGTGCCTGTTTTGTGGATCTTCTCTGTAGAGCCCAACACATTTAGCCACTTAGTCCCTTCCAACTACAATGTGTACATTCCCAAAAAGACATCCAGAAATTTGCTCTGTTGGTGAGATTTAAAGGATAGATTTAAAAACCACTGCCATAAAGTACACTGTCTCAGGCTTTCTTTCAATTATTCTTCATGGCAAAACAGTTGTGCATACTGTGATTATTAAGAGAGATGTGGACGTGGTGAAGGAAGTAAGGACAACCACTCATCCTGCTATGCGCCAGTCCCACTCATAGTTGCCACAAAGCAGCATGTTTACATCTCAAAATGCTTGTATTACTTTATTAGTTATGGTAGCAGTGGAAAATACATTAATTCACAAAAGTTTAACATAATAAGGATCTTTATTTTAGCTGTTTGACTGTCACTTCTGAATTTCATTGGATTCAGCTGAATTTAACTGTTTGAAAATAAGGATTGTTATCCACCATGTTAGCTTTAAGAATTGAGGCCAATGACTGTAGAACTTAAAAGAGCCACATGATGGCAGTGAAGCTTGCTTTGTTATTGTTCTGCTAATACTACATTATCAATGCTGGATTTTAAAAAAATGTTCTGTACTTTTATTGCAGGAAGGTTTACTGGAACGACATGAATATTTGACCTGGATGTTGGATGTTTTAGAAAAAGTTTGCCCACTTGATGATGAACTTCTAAAAATCCTGCTTCCTCTTGTATTACAGGTTATTATTGACATTTTACTTATGGAAATTTGGACTTCTGAGTATGCATTTATCACTGAATCAAAATGTATACCTTTTATTAATGTGTATCGGAATTGAGTTCATTGCTTATGTAAGGTTAATATATCTGGGGGTCTGACAAAATAAATAGCTTTCAAAAGGAATACAGATATGGGATTGTACATGGCTTACTTGAATTAATTACTTGATTCTCCTAGCAGACCTAGCCTGATGTTCCACCTTGTGTATAAATTTGACATTACTATCACTATAGGTAGGCATGCTTGAGCAAACAAAAGGTTTGTATGGCCCTAGAAGATTCCCTTTCCTAATCTGTTTTTTCTATTTGGCTTTTTATAGAAGAAATTTGTCATGGCTTTGGAGCTGTTAAGGTATTCCTAGAGAACTCTGTGATTGGTGGAGAGGTCAGTTATATGACTTTGACGGGTCACGTAACCAGGCTGTCCTCCCTGATTTTTTCAGTGCTCTCTTGGCTTTGGACTACCAAAGCCAGCAGAACCCTAAGCATATTTGAA
Source organism: Aquarana catesbeiana (assembly GCF_042186555.1). NCBI lineage: Eukaryota > Metazoa > Chordata > Amphibia > Anura > Ranidae > Aquarana > Aquarana catesbeiana. The sequence continues at coordinate 186,392,413 of NC_133327.1, forward strand.
AAACACATGGCTAAGTTCTATATTGTGCAGAGATTTTTCATTTTTTTCTTTTGAAAGCAGTGGTAAGGACATACTGCTGCTTTATGCACAGATCCTTTTAGTTTGTTGTACCGCTCTGGGGTCTTTAGAAAACATCTGTAGGTTTGCTGAGAATGCCTTACCATATACTTACATCAGTGGTGGCTGGTGCTCAATATTTGGGGAGGGGGGCAAACAAACCTGGCCCCTCACTTGCACTACCATCCCCCCTCCCCCAAGATGGATTGGACAGGAAGGTGGCGATCCTTGTCCTTACCTTAGGAGGATGATGGTGGTGCTAGGTACGGGGTAGGGCTCGTGGAAGCTGTAAGAGGCTTCCCTTCTGCCCCTCCACCTGCTGCAGCTTGCAGAGGGAAGAGCCAAGGCCATTGCTTTTCCTCCCAGCTGAACAGAAAGCTGGTCCTGAGACCCGATTGGCTGGGAAGAGAAGCAGGCTGACAATAGCAAATATTAATTTGCTATCGTCTCACAAGTGGGTGGGCTCAGGGTAAAGTGCTCTGCACCCCGAGCCTCCCCTTTTTTGAAGCTAATTAGAGCCTCAGGCTCTAATCATGTGTTAAAAAAAAAAACCCCACATTAAAATCCATGCGTCCGTTGCCCTGCATGAAGATTAGGGGCCGGGTGCATGGATTTGGGGGAGGGGGGGCGGCGCCCCTGCGCCCCTACTGGAGTGGCCGCCACTGTACTACATACTAAATATAATTGGACCAGAGGCTCTGTGAAAGAGAAAAAGTAATCCAAGTATAAATGAAAAACAAAGCGATTTATGAGAAATCATCCTTGCAAACTGTACTCGGTTACCATGAAACAGAAGAGAACATTTTCATGGATTTGTTTGTTGCAAGTTACATCATTCTATAATATTGGCGTACTGGAGTTATTTTAATATTTAATATATTTATTTGTTTTAATAATAATAACTTATGAAATGGCTTATATATATGTTATATTGTTCTCAACAAAACGGTTACTTTCACCATCTTTAGGTAACTGAAAACATAGCAGTATTGTAATATTTTTTAAGTGCTCAGAGTTCTTTCCCAATCCACTAAGACCCCATCTGTAACATTTCACACTGATATTTTTTTTTACATGCGGAAGTGTCTTTACATGCACATTTTGCCCAATTAAACTTGTCGAAGCTATAACTCATTTGAAAATGATTTTTACTTGTACATTTGTGTGCACTTGTGTGGAAAGCATCGGTCTATGTCATAACAACGTATACCAATGAAAATGTCCCTCATCATTATCATCATCATCTTTTTAAATCTATAAATATATAAATGTACTGAAAGAAATGTGGACACTGACATAACTGACCACCTGAAACTGCTAGATTCTTGCAGTTTCTTGGCAGTCTCTGGCTTTAGTACTTTGAGTCTCTGTGGCACTTACTCAGAACAAATATTCAGCAAGAAGAGTGAAAGAAAAGCCCAAAACCCTGATCTGCACACTTGCTTTGGGATAGTACCCAGAAAGTACTAAAGCCACTGGATCCACATAGCAGTCTGTGATGACAGCTTCCTTATATTTTTTTGTACAGGTTTCCTTGAATCTGCTGAGGCCTGTGAAGGCTGATGTTTAAGGAGGCAAGCCTGTTCTTCACTTTGCCTGGAGAGGGTTACAGATACAGGTCAAGTCACTTGACAGTTAAAGTGGTTGTATACCCTTTTTTTATATTTTTACCTACAGGTAAGCCTATAATAAGGCTTACCTGTAGGTAAAACGACTATCTCCTAGACCTGTACAGTTTAGGAGATATTCACTTTGCATGCAGCCGCTGACGTCAGCAATGCATGCGATGTGAAGGTCCCGCGGAAGGTCTGGCAGACGCTGCCGGACCTTCCTGGAAAGAAGTCTCCCACGTGCACGCGCGGGAGTGACGACATTGGGGCTCTGGCCACTCACAGCGCTGGAGCCGTGAACCCGGAGGACACGCCGAGGGAAAATGTCAGCTCCCTCGGTGGTGACTGGGATCAACTGCCGACACCCCGTTCTAAGGTAAGTATTTCATAATGAGCTAGTATGCGGTGCATTACAGGTTTTTTTTTTTTTTTAAAGCAGGTTGTAGGCAGTTTGTTTTCCATAGGTCAGGGTAATAATGTAGATTAATTGCTGAGGAAACTCTGCTATAAGCTTTACATGCAAATGTAACTCCTGCCTGCTATCATAATAACAATGGTAAGGTCTGTTTATAGCCTTGAATCTGTCCTGAAGAAAATACAGGTGCCACATAAGTCAGAGAAAGAAAGTCATATAAGTGCTGGCAGCAATTCTGCAAAATGTGCTGCCAAATATAATAGTGAATTATCCTCTTTTATTCTCACAGGTATCATTATAAAGGCACAATCTATTCCTTAGAATTCAAAAACAGCCCTTTGCTTAAAACTGTCAGTGCTTTACTATTGACCTTTTAGGTTCAATTCTTGACCTAATGACCCTTTGTGTTCAATTCACAAAGCTTTAACACCAGTCTAAGGCACTCTGACCCTTTCCTAACTGTGTGTCTATGGAGAGTGAAAATCTCTCTTATTGTAGTGCTACCCTCTTAGAAGCTGCTGGATTTTGGGACCCCTTTCCTCTGCACAGCCAGGCAATGAACATTTTCAGCAGGTAGTCAGAAAATCAGTCCAAGGGCTTTTGGTTTTGTGGTTTATTGGAGGAAATGTATAGTCTAAGCGTAGTATGGGATGCCCAGAACTGAGTCATAGTAGAACTTTGACAATTGTAACTTTCCTTGTCTTCTAAGCACAAAACTCCAGACTGTGTTCCAGTGGGAAACTACTTCCAGCAGACTGTCAAAACACCTCCAGTTCCCAGCACTTGGATTTTAACACAGAATCTAACCTAGCAGGGTTGAAGGTTCAGTAAATAAAAGAATATTCAGCGCAAGAACACACTAAAATCTTACTAAATAGATTTGCAAGCGGAACGGTTAAAGTGGTTGTAAATCCTCATGGTTTTTAACCTTCATGCATTCTATGCATTAAAGTGAAAAACCTTCTGTAGTGCTGCAGCCCCCCAGCCCCCTGTTTTACTTACCTGAACGCTAGCTTTCTCTGGCAGGGAACGAGCACACCAGATCTATCTGGTGTCTTGTGTCTTGATTGGATAGATTGATAGCAGCGCAGCCATTGGCTCCCTCTGCTGTCAATTAAATCCAGTGACATGGGCGCGGGGGGCAGGGTCGAGTCCTTCTTTCTGTGTGAATACACGCAGAAACTGAGCGCGCCCGCACGGGTGTCCACCAAGGAGAGCACTTCTCCAACGTGGACACCCGATGCAGGGGGGAGCTAACAGCGCCGCCCGGGGACCCCAGAAGAGGTAGATCGGGGTCACTGTGTGCAAAATGAGCTGCACAGTGGAGGAAAGTATGACATGTTTGTTATTAAAAAAAAGGGTTTACATCCCCTTTAACACACAACACCTTGATAATACATAAAACTCAGAACGGTGCAGTGTAAAATAACCAATCAATATGAAACATCCTTAATAAGTCCAAAAATAAGCATATCCAAAAGGACATAAGTTATGCCACTGTGATGAGAAGGTGCATCCAAATGAGAAACATGCAAGTGTAGGCGTGAGTCCAGCCCATCCACCAAAGACATCCGCAGATTCTCACCTTATATCTTTGACCCTCAGGTCTGCACACACCTTCCTATATGGGAAATAATCCACCGATCAATTAGTGGTCAGCGGAGGTCCCTTTGCAATCAATGGAAGAGATAATCACCCGCAGTATGCAATGAAATAAAAGAGAATCTAGTGCTAGCTGTAAACTTACATTTTATTAATAAAAAATGGTAAACAACTTACAAATAGAGCACTTGAGCCAAGTGCACGCATCGAGCGTTCAGGTTACAAGTGAAACCAAAAAGATGGCCGTGGGTGACGTCAATACGTAGCTCCTCCCCCCCCGGGATGTTGAAGGTTGGCTATAGCTATCCCTCCTAGATTGCTAGCTGAATATTGCACCTGGCTGTCTCTCTGCTATAAGGTTTTTGGAGTGGATAGGCAGAGGTTACTCACTCAGTGCCTTGAAATTCCTGAAGCATACGTGGCACTTCTGCCCAGGCCTCCTGCTGACCATGTCCTACTTGCTTCCAGGGTGTCTCAGCCAGCTTGGCTGAGGCCAACAGGGAATGAGGATTCCTCTCTCAACTTCCTCTGTCTTATCTCTCCCAGCACACTTTCCCTTAGGCACGTTCTGCCTGGAGGCAGAACCCCCCTAGCACAGTGGTCCCCTCCAGGCCTCTAGATCCTGGACTCTCTCCCCACATGGCTAGGCTTCTGACTATTTAAGGGCCATCTCCCCACCTTCTGGGCTGTTCTCACCCAGGGATTGGTAGAGACCCCCTAAATATTTAGGCCTCGATCTCTGTCTCTCCATCCTCTAAGTTCTTGAACCTTTAGGAAGGTTCCAGAGGGGGAGGCAACAGAGACTCATCTCTCAGAGCCTGCCAGCTAACTAACAACAAATTAACCCTGACTCCACTGGCTACAGTGGAGCCTAAATAAATGTACCTACACTATATACACAAGGGGGTACTACATAATGTACAATAATAAATCTGTCACAGACCTATGCAAATCTGTTGCAGTTGGCTGTCTAGGATAACAGGTTCAGGGAAGGCTAATAAATATAAAAACTGCTGCATGGACTTTGCTAAGTGAGAGTTAGCCTGATTTGGGCGAACAGTGTTGCACCTGTGATAACCTGCCCTTACTTGAACCTGAAAACACAGGTGAATCTTGAAGGTTTTAATGGGCTTTATTTAAAGGCGAAGCCCTAAAAAGAAATGGGTTAATTACCAGTGTACAATATTTCAATGTAGGCACCTTGTTAAGCAACACAAGTCACAGAGTGTCTTTTCGTTCACCACGTCCGCATGGGAAGCAACAGTTGCAAAAACATGCACTAGGCGGGTGCTAGAAGGCAATACCGGCATGCTATGCGGATTAATGATAATCCAACACAGTACAGCATACAAATGACTTTTGCAAAAACAATGTAGCATTCTTTCTGAAGAGTTGCCCTATCTAACCACTGGTCAGTGGGACAATATATAAAGAGTCTAATGCCCCGTACACACGGTCGGACTTTGTTCAGATATTCCGACAACAAAATCCTAGGATTTTTTCCGACGGATGTTGGCTCAAACTTGTCTTGCATACACACGGTCACACAAAGTTGTCGGAAAATCCGATCATTCTAAACGTGGTGACGTAAAACACGTACGTCGGGACTATAAACGGGGCAGTGGCCAATAGCTTTCATCCCTTTATTTATTCTGAGCATGCATGGCACTTTGTCCGTCGGATTTGTGTACACACGAAAATTTTATATCCTGCTCTCAAACTTTGTGGGTCGGAAAATCCGATGGAAAATGTGTGATGGAGCCTACACACGGTCAGAATTTCTGACAACAAGGTCCTATCACACATTTTTCGTCGGAAAATCCGACCGTGTGTACAGGGCATTACTCTGGTAAGTAAACAAGATGGTGGGCAGAGGCCTCTCACTACTGATGACTCATTGTTTATGGTCCTGAACAATCCCTTGATGGCACTGGACACTGAAGTAGAATGGCTGGAACAGTCTGGAGCAGTAGCACAGTCAATAGCCTTCAGCCTGATCCCTGTACCTAGTTTGGCATGCAATTCCGGTACACTACAGCAAACCTTTTCTGTCAGGACAGATCCTCTGGCAGCAGCTTACAACAATCAGTCCTGTGCCTTCTTGCAGCCCTGAGCCCAGTGCACAGGCTCCTAGTGTCTGCATGCGCACAGCAAAGTCCAGCTCCTGGGGTTAGTAGCAGGGTCAAAGTCCTCAATCTTGTTTTCCCATTATTGAGACACTCCCCAGACATATACTGTACTGGCCAGGCACTTCTGTTCTCCAAGCTCTCTAATCAGGTCTACAAAAATTATTGATTAAACCCACTGTGGTGCCTCTTTCATCACTACTTTTCTCTTATTCTGGCTTTTCAAAATAAAGAATGCGGTTTGATGTAGTAAAAAATCTATTTTTTTTAAATGGAAATGTACTGTGTGTATATATATATATATATATATATATATATATATATATATATATATATATATATATATATATATATATATATATATATATATATATATATATATATATATATAAATCAAAAAGAGGGACAAGTGAGATAGACAATTCGACAGTTCCTTCAAAAGAGAAACAGTAGGAGCTATGCTTGATATAAACATCATAAACATTAACTAGCCCACTGTCTTTAAAGGATTTCTGATGAGGCCAAGTCGTAAATGGTCACATCACAAATGGTCTGGTTTGCAGTTTAGGAATACAATACGTAGCTGAGCTATTAAACTATAGCTGAGCTCTCAAACGTTTCAAATTCTCAACTTTCATACATATCTCGTAATTCCTACTGTAATGGAGTTACCTTCCCAAAACATAGTTACAATATTGCAGAAGACACATTTAAAACACATTAGACCAGGGGTAGGCAACCATTTGAGCACAGCGCGCCGAAAATGTTTTCAAATAAAGTGAGCATACAGATTTTATAACAAAAAAATTTAAATTAAATGCTGTAAACTACTTGAGTAATAATGACAAATTAACATCCGACACTCTCACACCTCAGATCAGCCCCAATTCCTGCAACTCCAGTCCTCAGAGCAGCCCCAATTCTTGAACCTTCACACCTCAGATCATTGTACCTCCCTGAAAATCTGTTTCACCACAGTACCCTCCTACTTATCTGTCCCACCAATGTACCTCCCTGCACATCTGCTCCATCGTCGTACCCCGTGCTCTTCTCACCGTTGAACCACCTTCTCATCTGTTTTAACACTGAACCCATCTGCTCATCTGCCCCGGCACTGTAACCCCCTTTCTAATCTGCCCCACCACTGTACCTCCTGCACATCTGTCTTACCACTGTACCCCCCTGCTCTTCTGTCCCATCTCTGCCCCCCCTACTCTTCTGCCCCACCACTGTAACCCCCTACACATCTGTCTCACCAATGTACCTTCTTTCTCCTCTGCCCCACCACTGTACCCCCTGCACATCTGCCCCACCGCTGTACCCACCTGCTCTTCTGTACCACCGCTGAACCACCTTCTCCTCTGCTCCAACACTGAACCCCCCTGCGCATCTGTCCCACCACTGTAACCCCCTTCTCATCTGCCCCATCACTGTACCCCCCTGCTCTTCTGTCCCACTGCTGAACCCCCCTTCTCATCTTTTCCACCACTGTATCCCTCTGCCCCACTGCTGTACCCTCCTGCTCATCTGCTCCGCCCCTGTACCCTCTTCTCATCTATGATATGCGCGATACACAGAGTGGTGCAAGGAATCAGAAATGAGACACATCTACCTGTCCTGGCACACTCATCCCTGCGCCTCTCGCATCCAGCCCACGTGCTTGTATATGATGTCTCATACAAGCATCTGTAATTCTGTAATGGATGCGCAATGATGAGCTCAGGTCAAGGGCATTTTCTGAAAGCAGTGGGCCTGTGTTCAAGATCATAGGTTGAGCTGAGAAAAAGTGCGGCACAGAGCACCGAGCAAAAGCTGTGTGTGATTTTCATTGCGCTGAATACTGGCTGTGGTTTAAAAGGACACAGAGTGCAGAGGTTCAGTAATAAGTGACGCAAAGTTCAGGGGTCAGGTGTAAGTGATGCAGAGTTCAGAGGTTGGGAGTAGGTGATGCAAAGGTTGGTAGTAGTAGATGATGCAGAGCTGAGGGGTTAGTAGTAAGTGACACACACACACTTCTATATAATATATAAACAGTATCTCACAAAAGTGAGTACACCACTCAAATTTTTGTAAATATTTTATTATATCTTTTCATGTGACAGCACTGAAGAAATGACACTTTACTACAATGTAAAGTAGTGAGTGTACAGCTTGTATAACAGTGTAAATTTGCTGTCCTCTCAAAATAACTCAATACTCAGTCATTGATGTCTAAACCTCTGGCAACAAAAGTGAGTACACCCCTAAGTGAAAACGTCCAAATTGGGCCCAATTAGCCATTTTCCCGCCCTGGTGTCATGTGACTCGTTATTGTTACAAGGTCTCAGGTGTGAATGGGGAGCACGTGTGTTAAATTTGATGTTATCACTCTAACTCTCTCATACTGGTCACTGGAAGTTAAACATGGCACCTCATGGCAAAGAACTCCCTGAGGATCTGAGAAAAAGATTTGTTGCTCTACATAAAGATGACCTAGGCTATAAGAAGATTGCCAAGACCCTGAAACTGAGCTGCAGCATGGTGGCCAAGACCATACAGCGGTTTAACAGGACAGGCTCCACTCAGAACAGGCCTCGCCATGGTCAACCAAAGAAGTTGAGTGTACGTGCTCAGCGTCATATCAAGAGGATGTCTTGGGGAAATAGACGTATGAGTGCTGCCTGCATTGCTGCAGAGGTTGAAGGGATCGGAGGTCAGCCTGTCAGTGCTCAGACCATATGTCACACACTTCATCAAACTGGTCTGCATGGCTGTTAACCCAAAAGGAAGCCTTTTCTAAAGATGATGCACAAGAAAGCCCGCAAACAATTTGCTGAAGACAAGCAGACTAATGACATGGATTACTGGAACCATGTCCTGTGGTCTGATGAGACCAAGATGAACTTTTTTGGTTCAGATGGTGTCAAGCGTGTGTGGCGGCAACCAGGTGAGGAGTACAAAGGCAAGTGTGTCTTGTCTACAGTCAAGCATGGTGGTGGGAGTGTCGTGGTCTGGGGCTGCATGAGTGCTGCCAGCACTGGGGAGCTACAGTTCATTGCGGGAACCATGAATGCCAACATGTACTGTGACATACGGAAGTAGAGCATGATCCCCTCCTTTCGGAGACTAGGCCGCAGGGCAGTATTCCTACATGATAACGACCCCAAACACAACTTCAAGATGACCACTGTCTTGCTAAAGAAGCTGAGGGTAAAGGTCATGGACTGGCCAAGCATGTCTCCAGACCTAAACCCTATTGAGCATCTGGGAGGCATCCTCAAATGGAAGGTGAAGGAGCGCGAGGTCTTTAACATTCACCAGCTCTGTGATGTCGTCATGGAGAAGTTGAAGAGGACTCCAGTGGAAACCTGTGAAGCTCTGGTGAACTCCATGCCCAAGAGGGTTAAGGCAGTGCTAGGAAATAATGGTGGCCACACAAAATTTTGACACTTTGGGCCCAATTTGAAAATTTTCACTTAGGGGTGTACTCACTTTTGTTACCAGCGGTTTAGATATTAATGGCTCTGTTTTGTTATTTTGAGAAGACAGTAAATTTACACTTAGACAATTTGTACGCTCACTACTTTACATTGTAGCAAAATGTAATTTTCTTTTCTTTTTATTAGTGTTTTTTTTTTTCCTCAGCAAAGCTCCCAGAAGCTCAACAGTAAATTCACAAACTGTTACCTGATTGTGGTTCTCTCAGTCACAGTGAAATCCCTTCTTTCTGAAATTGGTAGTGGCAACCAAGCAAGTAACCTCCCACAGATGATGGGTGGGGCTAGCGGAACTGTGATTGGCTTTAGCAGTGCCCAATCACAGTTCTCCTCCTGGAAACAAGGACCGCCCCCCTAGCAGAACTACACCACCTAATCTCTTCCCCATCACAAGAGCTGACGATCGGAGCTGTAGCAAAGTTAGGGAGCCAAACAACGTTTCCCATCTTTTACAATGTGTGGGGGCACAGTGCCTCCCCCTTAGTGCAGGTGCAGTGTGGGGAATTCTGAGGTAGGAATGCATCACTGCAGCACAAGCTGTGCCTTCCCTGCACTGCCTATCCCTGCATTAGACCTAGGCAAAAAATGTAATCAGATAGATCTTTTTTGGCATCTAATGAATCATAATTTTATTCTTCTACATGGTATGCTGGTTTCTGGATTGTAAAACTTTGCCATATGTAAAATATAAATGTACCTGGGATAAATTAGCATTAGCAATGTGTCTGCTGGGCATTATAAAACAATCCAACACACCTACAACACACCCCTCAGACTTTTTGATTGGGCAGGGTAGCTTTGCTTCAGTCTAACCAGGGGCCAACAAAAAGCTTCTGCATGAGCAAGCTAGGGTTCTAATTTTACCAATTTTTCCTCCTAGTGGGGCTTCCCTCACACTGCATAAGTTAAATGCTTGTTTATATCTAGGGGACCGGGAAAAGCACTTTTACTTACCCGATCCTCTACTCCCACAGACTCCCTCCAGGCAGCTAGACCAGTCCCCACATCCTCTTCTCCTCTGCACTCCAGTAGTCGGATGCCAGCAGACGCCATCAAGTAAAATGCAGAGGCCATTGGCCTGAATTGGATGTGAGGACACCAAGAGATAATCCACCGCCGGAGCATAGGGGAGCGCCAGGTGAATGAGGATCATGTAAGTAAAAGTGGTTTTCCTGATCCCTAGACCTAAATGCCCCACTGCAGAGGATTATTACTTTCCCCAGAGACAGATTTTAGGTATGTTTAATTGTTAAACTTTTTATTTTACTGTTGCTTTTGTCTATTTTTGTATGCCTTTTTCTGTAAATATTTCTTTTGCAGTTTTTTATTTCTACTATATTGTAAACTCTGTTACATTTTTGTCTAAACATTGAGTTGGCAGGCTTATTACCATACTTACCAGAGTAATGGGAACGTGTGTTGAATATTGTAAATGTTGCAGAAGTTGTTAAATGAAACAAAACATGTCTTTGTGCAGATTTTTCACTAGTGCCAGAAAGTCTTCTATGTAAAGATGGAGTGTCATAATTGTGGCAGTCTCCACTGATGAAGAAAGCAACAAGGTCTGTTCACAGTAAAAGATTTTGAACATTTCTTTACATAAAAAAAGTCACAAAGATTAAAAAGTAAAGAGATTAACTAGTGTGTGCAGAGATCCTCAGACACAAGTGTACAGAGGACTTGTCTTTGTCAAAACTAGAGGCTTTTAAGTTCCAATCCTGAACAGTTGCCATGTAGGACCTCTGAAACATATAAACAATTTACTGTATATATTAACTTATTCATTTAAGAATTGCACATGATTAAAAAAGACATTCATTACTGTTATTTTGGAACACCTTATCAGGATGATCGCGACCCAGACTGAGATGCCTCACTGTAGAATATTAGTGAACTGTCTCCTTTCACTGCACAACAAGACATTCCAAGAAGATGGGAAAAACAGTTTGTTCCAATAAAATATTTATACAAAGTCATTCTAGCAAGCAAACCTGTTATTATATAAATAACTACTTCCAGAGTAGTTGCAGCTTGGCCCTGTTCAGCTAAATTGATCATGTTTAGAGGCAGTACTGGCAAATGCGAACTGTGGTATAAATCTTTTCGCACTGCAATCACAGCAATGTGTGTTAACATGGCCACTCACAATGTTAACTTGCAGCTCGGCGGTTGGGAGGGAAGTAAAACCACAGCTTGACCGCCTTTTTGTACTGACCCACCTACCAGCCTGTGCAAATGAGGCCTCAATGATTTAAAATTCAAGTGAAGTACATCTGAAAGCAAGCTGCATTTGCCCATTGATCCTAACCCATACTGCTACAGCTACCCTCTTGTCTTCTGAATTTTTATTTTTTATTTTTAATAGTGTGATGGGAGTCACTTTGGGCTGGTGGTTCGTGGAACCCAGAATCCCTTGGAGTGGTTGGGAAACCCTTGTTCCAGCTCCCTATGCACCTCGTATATCTAAGTAACCCTGTGTCTATTACGGGCACAGGGTGACTGAGAAAATTGATGGACACTGAAAATGTGGTCTGGATTACTTAAAATGGAACAGTAATATTTATCAACAATAACCCTCAAGAAATCTATGATACATTAATTCCACTGTTTTAGAATGATGGAACAGTGTAATGCCGCGTACACACGGTCGGATTTTCCGACGGGAAATGTTCAATGGGAGCTTGTTGTCAGAAATTCCGACCGTGTGTAGGCTCCATCGGACATTTGCTGTCGGAATTTCCGACAAACAAAATTTGAGAGCTGGATCTCAAATTTTCTGACAACAAAATGTGTTGTCGTAAATTCTGATTGTGTGTACACAATTCCGACGCACAAAGTTCCACGCATGCTCGGAATCAAACAGAAGAGCCGCACTGGCTATTGAACCTCATTTTTCTCGCTCATAGTACGTGTTGTATGTCACCGCGTTTTTGGCAATCGGAATTTGTGTGACCGTGTGTATGCAAGACAAGTTTGAGCCAATATCTGTCGGAAAAAAGCCATGGATTTTGTTGTCGGAAAATCTGATCGTGTGTATGCGGTATAAACGTTTTGTAGACTGTTGCCATGCTGTCTGGAATCCCTGATTAATTAAAGCATTGCTTGGATGTGGATTCCATGGTCCTCAATGTAGGAGACAGACTGTCTGCTAATTCTGGGAGCTCCTGCTATTGTGTAAAGGTGTCCTGTGTTTATATTTATGATAATGTGTGTTGTGTCTTCTGAGCTAAAAGACGGCAAGTCTGCCCTGAAAGGTCAGGCCTCGGAGTCTCACCTAGGCTGGTTAAATGATTAGTTAATTAGCTCTTGTTAATGTATGTTTCTGGTTACAGTTGTATTGTTAGGGTAATCTGATCAGGAGGGGGCAATGTTCTTCTCAAATGTATACAAGCCTGTATTTCTTTTCCAATAAAGAGTTCCATGTTGCAGTTCTGTAACTGAGCTAGTCTCGCTTGGTTTTTAGTTACAATATGTGTCTGTAATATCTGATATCTGATGTTCATCCAGTGCTATTTCTACTAATCAGTGCTGTCAAAAATCCATATAAAGAGTATTGGATACTGTATAAGGTGAATGAAAAGCTGGATTCAGCTCAAATCCCACCCCATTGCTCACGCCTCTCTGACATGTTTCACCTACAGTACATTGGGCTTAATAGTAGAGGCGCTCTATGATTAAGCCCAATGTAGGTGAAACATGTCAGAGGGGTGTGACCGATGGGCTGGGATTTGAGCTGAAGTTAGTATTTCATTCACCTTACACTGGATTTGAATACAGTATGTATACAGCATCTGCATTCTATGTTAGATTTTGAATTGAGATGTGCTCTGTTTCTGCCAGCACCTGAACACAGACTAAACCTGGAAAACTGACACTGTAGGCTTGGAGAGATAGTGGTACAAATCTGTTATGGAATCTAAATGCATGTTGTCGGTGCTTTCAAAAAGTTTATTTTAGTTTTTAGTTTTGAATTAATGTATACTGCAATATTAAACCCCTTTAGTTAGTTTGCAGTATTTCAGATATACAGTTTACAGTGGGGACAAAGTATTCAGACCCCCTTAAATTTTTCACTCTTTGTTATATTGCAGCCATTTGCTAAAATCATTTAAGTAAATTTTTTTTCCTCATTAATGTACACACAGCACCCCATATTGACAGAAAAACACAGAATTGTTGACATTTTTGCAGATTTATTAAAAAAGAAAAACTGAAATATCACATGGTCCTAAGTATTCAGACCCTTTGCTGTGACACTCATATATTTAACTCAGGTGCTGTCCATTTCTTCTGATCATCCTTGAGATGGATCTACACCTTCATTTGAGTCCAGCTGTGTTTGATTATACTGATTGGACTTGATTAGGAAAACCACACACCTGTCTATATAAGACCTTACAGCTCACAGTGCATGTCAGAGCAAATGAGAATCATGAGGTCAAAGGAACTGCCTGAAGAGCTCAGAGACAGAATTGTGGCAAGGCACAGATCTGGCCAAGGTTACAAAAAAAATTCTGCTGTACTTAAGGTTCCTAAGAGCACAGTGGCCTCCATAATCCTTAATTGGAAGCTGTTTGGGACGACCAGAACCCTTCCTAGAGCTGGCCGTCCATCGGGGGGAGAAGAGCCTTGGTGAGAGAGGTAAAGAAGAACCCAAAGATCACTGTGGCTGAGCTCCAAAGATGCAGTCAGGAGATGGGAGAAAGTTGTAGAAAGTCAACTATCACTGCAGCCCTCCACCAGTTGGGGCTTTATGGCAGAGAGGCCCGACGGAAGCCTCTCCTCAGTGCAAGACACATGAAAGCCCGTATGGAGTTAGCTAAAAAAACACCTGAAGGACTCCAAGATGGTGAGAAATAAGATTCTCTGGTCTGATGAGACCAAGATAGAACTTTTTGGCCTTAATTCTAAGTGGTATGTGTGGAGAAAAACAGGCACTGCTCATCACCTGTCCAATACAGTCCCAACAGTGAAGCATGGTGGTGGCAGCATCATGCTGTGGGGGTGTTTTTCAGCTGCAGGGACAGGACAACTGGTTGCAATCGAGGGAAAGATGAATGCGGCCAAGTACAGGGATATCCTGGATGAAAACCTTCTCCAGCGTGCTCAGGACCTCAGACTGGGCCGAAGGTTTACCTTCCAACAAGACAATGACCCTAAGCACACAGCTAAAATAACGAAGGAGTGGCTTCACAACAGCTCCGTGACTGTTCTTGAATGGCCCAGCCAGAGCCCTGACTTAAACCCAATTGAGCATCTCTGGAGAGACCTGGAGAGACCTAAAAATGGCTGTCCACCAACGTTTACCATCCAACCTGACAGAACTGGAGAGGATCTGCAAGGAAGAATGGCAGAGGATCCCCAAATCCAGGTGTGAAAAACTTGTTGCATCTTTCCCAAAAAGACTCATGGCTGTATTAGATCAAAAGTGTGCTTCTACTAAATACTGAGCAAAGGGTCTGAATACTTAGGACCATGTGATATTTCAGTTTTTCTTTTTTAATAAATCTGCAAAAATGTCAACAATTCTGTGTTTTTCTGTCAAATATGGGGTGCTGTGTGTACATGAAAAAAATGAGCTTAAATGATTTTAGCAAATGGCTGCAATATAACAAAGAGTGAAAAATTTAAGAGGGTCTGAATACTTTCCATCCCCACTGTATATATATATGTGTATGTATGTGTGTGTGTATATATATATATATATATATATATATATATAGAGAGAGAGAGAGAGAGAGAGAGAGAGAGAGAGAGAGAGAGAGAGAGAGAGAGAGAGATCGGTTAAGATAAGTACTGAACACTTCACCATTTCTCTAGGTAAATATATTTATAAAGGTGCTATTAACTTGAAATTTTCACCCCATGTCGCTAACAACCCATGCAATCCATACATCAAAAGAAACCAAATCAAATTAGTGCAGAGATGAAGTTATGTGTAATCAAATGGAACAACACTTGTAAAAAGTATTGAACACGCTAACTGATATCTATTTAATACTTTGTTCAAAATCCTTTGTTGGTAATGACAGCTTCAAGAAGCCTCCTGTATGGAGAAACTAGTCGCATGTATTGCTCAGGTGTGATTTTGGCCCATTCTTCCACACAAACAAATCTTCCAATCTTGAAGGTTCCGTGGGCTTCTTCTATGAACTCTGATCTTTAGTTCTTTCCATAGATTTGCTATTGGTTTCAAGTTAGGTGATTGGCTGAGCCATTCTAACAGCTTTATTTTCTTTCTTTGAAACCAATTGAGAGTTTCCTTGACCTTGTGTTTGGGATCATTGTCTTGCTGAAATGTCCACCCTCGTTTCATCTTCTTCATCCTGGTAGATGGCAGCAGATTTTTATCAAGAATGTCTTGGTAGATTTTTCCATTCATCCTTCCTTTAACCACTTCAGCCCCGGACCATTTGGCTGCCTAAAGACCAGAGGACTTTTTCCAATTTGGCACTGCGTCGCTTTAACTGCTAATTGCGCGGTCATGCAATGCTGTACCCAAACGAAATTTGCGTCCTTTCTTCCCACAAATAGAGCTTTCTTTTGATGGTATTTGATCACCTCTGCGGTTTTTATTTTTTGCTCTATAAACAGAAAAAGACCGAAAATTTTGAAAAAAAAGATATTTTCTACTTTTTGTTATAAAAAAAATCCAATAAACTCAATTTTAGTCATACATTTAGGCCAAAATGTATTCGGCCACATGTCTTTGGTAAAAAAAATGTCAATAAGCGTATATTTATTGGTTTGCACAAAAGTTATAGCGTCTACAAGCTAGGGTACATTTTCTGGAATTTACACAGCTTTTAGTTTGACTGCCTATGTCATTTCTTGAGGTGCTAAAATGGCAGGGCAGTACAACCCCCCCCCCAATGACCCCATTTTGGAAAGTAGACACCCCAAGGAAGTTGCTGAGAGGCATGTTGAGCCCATTGAATATTAATTTTTTTTGTCCCAAGTGATTGAATAATGACAAAAAAAAAAAAATTACAAAAAGTTGTCACTAAATGATATATTGCTCACACAGGCCATGGGCATATGTGGAATTGCACCCCAAAATACATTCAGTTGCTTCTCCTGAGTACAGGGATACCACATGTGTGGGACTTGTTGGGAGCCTAGCCGCGTACGGGGCCCTGAAAACCAATCACCGCCTTCAGGATTTCTAAGGGCGTAAATTTTTGATTTCACTCCTCACTACCTATGACAGTTTTGAAGGCCATAAAATGCCCAGATGGCACAAAACCCCCCAAATGACCCCATTTTGGAAAGTAGACACCCCATGCTATTTGTTGAGAGGCATGGTGAGTATTTTGCAGCTCTCATTTGTTTTTGAAAATGAAGAAAGACAAGAAAAAACTTTTTTTTTCTTTTTTCAATTTTCAAAACTTTGTGACAAAAAGTGAGGTCTGCAAAATACTCACTATACCTCTCAGAAAATAGCTTGGGGTGTCTACTTTCCAAAATGGGGTCATTTGGGGGGGTTTGTGCCACCTGGGCATTCCATAGCCTCCGAAACTGATAGGCAGTGAAGAGTGAAATAAAAAATTTACGCCCTTGGAAAACCTGAAGGCAGTGCTTGGTTTCGGGGTCCCGTATGCGGCTAGGCTCCCAAAAAGTCTCACACATGTTGTATCCCCGTACTCAGGAGAAGCAACAGAATGTATTTTGGGGTGTAATTTCACATATTCCCATGGCATGTTTGAGCAATATATCATTTAGTGACAACTTTGTGCAAAAAAAAAAAAATTTGTCTCTTTCCCGCAACTTATGTCACAATATAAAATATTCCATGGACTCGACATGTCTCTCAGCAAATAGCTTGGGGTGTCTACTTTCCAAAATGGGGTCATTTGGGGGGGTTTTGAACTGTCCTGGCATTTTATGCACAACATTTAGAAGCTTATGTCACACATCACCCACTCTTCTAACCACTTGAAGACAAAGCCCTTTCTGACACTTTTTGTTTACATGAAAAAAATATTTTTTTTGCAAGAAAATTACTTTGAACCCCCAAACATTATATATTTTTTAAAGCAAATGCCCTACAGATTAAAATAGTGGGTGTTTCATTTTTTTTTTTCACACAGTATTTGCGTAGCGATTTTTCAAACGCATTTTTTGGGGAAAAAACACACTCTTTTAAATTTTAATGCACTAAAACACACTATATTGCCCAAATGTTTGATGAAATAAAAAATATGATTTTAGGCCGAGTACATGGATACCAAACATGACATGCTTTACAATTGCGTACAAACGTGCAGTGGCAACAAAATACATACATTTTAAAAGCCTTTAAAAGCCTTTACAGGTTACCACTTTAGATTTACAGAGGAGGTCTACTGCTAAAATTACTGCCCTCGATCTGACCTTCGCGGTGATACCTCACATGCATGGTGCAATTGCTGTTTACATTTGACGGCAGACTGCCGCTTGCGTTCGCCTTAGCGCGAGAGCAGGGGGCGACAGGGGTGCTTTTTTTTTTTTTTTTTTTCTTTATTATTTTTTTGCTTTTTTATCTTATTTTTAAACTGTTCCTTTCATTTTTTTTTTTTTAATCATTTTTATTGTTATCTCAGGGAATGTAAATATCCCCTATGATAGCAATAGGTAGTGACAGGTACTCTTTTTTGAAAAAAATGGGGTCTATTAGACCCTCGATCTCTCCTCTGCCCTCAAAGCATCTGTCCACACCAAGATCGGTGTGATAAAATGCTTTCCCGATTTCCCAATGGCGCTGTTTACATCCGGCGAAATCTAAGTCATGAAATGCTCATAGCTTCCGGTTTCTTAGGCCATAGAGATGTTTGGAGCCACTCTGGTCTCTGATCAGCTCTATGGTCAGCCGGCTGAATCACCAACTGCATTCTCAGGTTCCCTGTTGAGCCAGGAGAGCCAGAGAAAAACACGGAAGACGGTGGGGGGGGGCATTCCCTCCCACTGCTTGTAAAAGCAGTCTAGAGGCTAATTAGCCGCTAGGATTGATTTTACATGAAAGCCGACCGCTGGCTGAAAAGAATGATACCAAGATGATACCTAAACCTGCAGGCATCATTCTGGTATAACCACTCAAAGTCGTGAATGGCGTACCTGAATACAAAAAAATGGTTAACAATAAAACACAGTAAACGGTAAAGTATAAAAAAATTGCATACCTGAAAAGCAAACATGATAAAACATAATAACAATAAAACATTGCAGAATAGAATACAGTAAAAGAGAGCAGAACAATAGAGAGAGAACAATAAAACGAGAACTATTTTTTAAAAATTTATATATATATATATATATATATATATATATATATATAATTTTTTTTTTTACACTTTTTTTTTTTGCAACAAACTTTTATAACTGTAACCGGTTCCAGGTTCGGGTCTCTCAAAATGCGATGGCATCTTGGGAGACCCTGTGAAAGTGCACCTAGTCTGTGCAATGCTGTACCCTACGCTAATACTCAGCTAGTGAATGGTAGCGTTCAAAACATTCACCAATGCAGAGACCAGGATTATCAGGACAGGAGGGACAATAATAGCGGGTGTCACGCCTATATCCGCGCTTGCTGCAGACACGACCTCTTTTTTGGGGGTGTTCGTTGGGTAGGGGTACTCAGGAGGACATAAAGAAAATGCCTCTCATGCAGCCGACTGCATTTGGTTGGGGATGTGAATGGGGGAAGTACGGGCGCTGCAGAAGTGGTGGGTTCTCAATTAGGATTGGCGAATGCAGCAGGAAGGGCATTATGGGCACGACAGGCCTGTTTGTCTTCTTCTTGGTGGCAGCGGGACACTACTTGTGCTTGCCACCTCACCAGCTTGAACTGCACTTATGGGACTCGCCACGTCACCAAGTGTTACTGCAGTGCTGGTTTGACTATGACCGGGGTGTACTAGGCCACTGGTGCTTGCCAGTTCACCAAAACGCTACCAAAAAAACTGTTAGCGATCGCAGGGATCAGGCCTGACTCTACGAACGCTGCAGTTATGCGTTTAGTGTTTTGTAAGTGACAGTGATCGATCGATACTGCACTTGGGTGGGCTGGGCTGGGCTGGGCCAGGCGGAGGGGCAAAACGCAGGTGCTAGCAGGTATCTGGGCTGATCCCGGTAACACTGCGTTTTTGGGAACCCTAAACTGCTGGGGACGCTAGTATAGATCTGATCGGATCAGATATTGATCCATTCAGATACTATACCACTAAGAGAGGAGTATGCTGCATGCATGGGTGTTAGCGGTACTGGCACTAACCTGACGCTGCCTGGGGCTGGTGCTTGCCAGTTCACCAAAACGCTACCAAAAAAACTGTTAGCGATCGCAGGGATCAGGCCTGACTCTGCGAACGCTGCAGTTATGTGTTTAGTGTTTTGTAAGTGACAGTGATCGATCGATACTGCACTTGGGTGGGCTGGGCCGGGAGGAGGGGCAAAATGCAGGTGCTAGCAGGTATCTGGGCTGATCCCGCTAACACTGCGTTTTTGGGAACCCTAAACTGCTGGGGACGCTAGTATAGATCTGATCGGATCAGATATTGATCCGTACAGATACTATACCACTAAGGGAGGCGTATGCTGCGTGCGTGGGTGTTAGCGGTACTGGCGCTAATCTGACGCTGCCTGGGGCGACGCATATCACCGCCGGGCGATCAGGGGTCTAAACCTTTATTCGGTAATAAACGGCGGGTGCCCTGACACTATAAAAAATAAACGAACTAACCAGCGTCACCCGTAACACTTATACGGTGATCAGTGGTGAAAGGGTTAACTAGAGGGCAATCAAGGGGTTAAAACCTTTATTCGGTAGTATATGGGGGTCCCTGTCGCTATAAAACGCTGACAGCGAACCTAAATATTTACCTCCCTAACTAGCGTCATCAGTGACACTAATGCAGCAATCAGAAAAATGATCGCTTAGCGACACTGGCGACGGGAGGTGATCAAGGGGTTAAAACTTTATTATGGGGGGTTAGGGGGTACCCTAGACCTAAAGGGGGCTAATACTAACTGCCCTACCACACTAACTGTCACAAACTGACACCATGCAGTAATCAGAAAAAAAAAAAAAACTGCTTGGTGTCAGTGTGACTGGGGGGAGGGGTGATCGGGGGGTGATGGGGGGATAAAGGGGGGTGTAATGTGTGCCTGGCATGTTCTACTGTGTGTGTAGTGTTGGTGCACTCACATTGCAGTCTTCTCTCCTCGGCGCCGGAACGGAAACTGCCGAGCCGAGGAGAGATGACATCACATCCCCTGCCTCTGTGTACTACACTGAGGTGGTCGTCAAGTGGTTAATGACATGAATTTGCCAGTACTGTATGCTTAAAAACACCCACACCATGATGTTCCCACCTTCAAATTTCACTGTTGGTATGGTGTTTTTAGGGTGATGTGCAGTGCCATTTGACCTCCAAACATGGTGTGTATTATGGCATCCAAAGAGTTCAATTTTGATCTCATCTCACCAGTATTTCACAGGCGTGTCTAAATGTTGTGCAGCAAACTTTAAAAAAGCTTCAAAATGCTTTTTCTTCAGCAATGGAGTCTTGCGTGGTGAGTGTGCATACAGGCCATGACGGTTGAGTGCATTACTAATTGTTTTTTCTTTGAAACAATTATACCTTCTAATTCCAGGTCTTTCTGAAGCTCTCCACAAGTGGTCCTTGCAAGGAGCACCTGCTCGTGGTCAATTTATGGTGAAATTATGTTCTTTCCACTTCTGGATTATGGCCCCAACAGTGCTCACTGGAACATTCAGACAGTTAGAAATCCTTCTGTTACCAATGCTATCAGTATATTTTGCAACAACAAGGTTGCAAAGGTCTTGAGAGAGCTCTTTCCTTTCTTTATGTGTTCCATACTTTTTCCCTGTGTCATTCCATTTTATTACACATAACTTTATTTCTAAACGTATTTGTTTTGGTTTCTTTGTACAGTGCCTTGAAAAAGTATTCATACCTCTTGAAATTTTCCAAATTTTGACATGTTACAACCAACAATTTAAATGTATTTTATGTGATAGATCAACACCAAGTAACACATAATTGTAAAGTGGAAGGAAAATGATAGAATAATTTTCAAAATTATTTACAAATAAATATCTGAAAAGTGTGGCGTGCATTCGCATTCGACCCCCTTTGCTCTGATACCCCTAACTAAAATCTAGTATAACCAATTGCCTTCAGAAGTCACCTAATTATTAAATAAAGTCCACCTGTGTGTAATTTAATTTTGGTATAAATACAGCTGTTCTGTGAAGCCCTCAGAGGTTTTTTTAGAGAACCTTAGTGAACAAACAGCATCACGAAGGCCAAGGAACACACCAGACAGGCCAGGGATAAAGTTGTGGGGTAGTTTAAAGCAGGGTTAACTTATAAAAAAATCCCAAGTTTTGAATATCTCACAGAGCAATGTTTAATCCATCATCTGAAAATGGAAAGAGTATGGCACAACTGCAAGACATGGCCGTCCACCTAAACTGACAGGCCAGGCAAGGAGGCATTAATCAGAGAAGCGGCAAAGTGGTCTATGGTAACTCACCTGACCGGACTAACCTGACCCACAGCTCAGGTGGTGGAATCTGTCCACAGGACAATTATTAGTCATGCACTCCACAAATTTGGCCTTTATGGAAGAGTGGCAAGAAGAAAGCCATTGTTGAAAGAAAGCCATAAAAAGTCCTGTTTGCAGTTTACAAGAAACCATGTGGGGGACACGGCAAACATGTGGAAGAAGGTGCTCTTGTCAGATGAGTCCAAAATCAAGGCACTGTATGTATGGATTGTGGTGAAAATTTCATGTCAATAGCAAACTTTAGAAATATACAGTATTTACCTAGAAAAATGGTGACATGTTCACCCCTTATTTTACCAGCTGTAATATATGAAATATATATATACACTGCTTAGTGTTTTGCTCTGTGTGAAAAAAAACCATAGTACATACAGTATCTCACAAAAGTGAGTACACCCCTCATATTTTCGCAAATATTTTATTATATCTTTTCATGTGACAACACTGAAGAAATGACACTTTGCTACAATGTAAAGTAGTGAGTGCACAGCTTGTATAACAGTGTAAAGTTGCTGTCCCCTCAAAAGAACTCACCACGCAGCCATTAATGTCTAAACCGCTGGCAACAAAAGTGAGTACACCCCTAAGTGAAAATGTTCAAATTGGGCCTAATTAGCCAATTTCCCTTCCTGGTGTCATGTGATTCGTTAGAGTTACAAGGTCTCAGGTGTAAATGGGGAGCAGGTGTGTTAAATTTGGCATTATCACTCTCATTCTCTCATACTGGTCACTGGAAGTTCAACATGGCCCCTCATGGCAAAGAACTCTCTGAGGATCTGAAAAAAAGAATTGTTGCTCTACATAAAGGTGGCCTAGGCTATAAGAAGATTGCCAAGACCCTAAAACTGAGCTGCAGCACGGTGGCCAAGACCATACAGCGGTTTAACAGGACAGGTTCCACCCAAAACAGGCCCCGCCATGGTCGACCAAAGAAGTTGAGTGCACATGCTCAGCATCATATCCACAGGTTGTCCTTGGGAAATAGACTTATGAGTTCTGCCAGATTGCTGCAGAGGTTGAATGGGTTGGGGGTCAGCCTGTCAGTGCTCAGACCAAATTTGTCTGCATGGCTGGCATCCCAGAAGGAAGCCTCTTCTAAAGATAATGCACAAGAAAGCCGCAAACAGTTTGCTGAAGACAAGCAGACTAAGGATTACTGGAACCATGTCCTGTGGTCTGATGAGACCAAGATAAACTTATTTTGTTCAGATGGTGTCGAGCGTATGTGGGGGCAACCAGGTGAGGAGTACAAAGACAAGTGTGTCTTGCCAACAGTCAAGCATGGTGGTGGGAGTGTCATGGTCTGGGGCTGCATGAGTGCTGCCGTCACTGGGGAGCTACAGTTCATTGAGGGAACTATAAATGCCAACATGTACTGTGACATACTAAAGCAGAGCATGATCCCCTCCCTTTGGAGACTGGGCCGCAGGGCAGTATTCCAACACGATAATGACCCCAAACACACCTCCAAGATGACCACTGCCTTGCTAAAGAAGCTATAAAGGTGATAGACTGGCCAAGCATGTCTCCAGACCTAAACCCTATTGAGCATCTGTGGGGCATCCTCAAACAGAAGGTGGAGGAGCACAAGGTCTCTAACATCCACCAGCTTCATGATGTCATCATGGAGGAGTGGAAGAGGACTCCAGTGGCAACCTGTGAAGCTCTGGTGAACTCCAGGCCCAAAGGGGTTAAGGCAGTGCTGGAAAATAATGGTGGCTACACAAAATTTTGACACTTTCGGCCCAGTTTGGACATTTTCACTTAGGGGTGTACTCATTTTTTTTGCCAGTGGTTTGGACATTAATGGCTGTGTGTTGCGTTATTTTGAGGAGACAGCTAATTTACACTGTTATACAAGCTGTACATACACTACATTACATTGTAGCAAAGTGTCATTTCTTCAGTGTTGTCACATGAAAAGGTATAATAAAATATTTACAAAAATGTGAGTGCTGTACTCACTTTTGTGAGATACTGTATACATATACAAGCTGTGAATAAGAAATTCTGAAGAAACTGGAAGAATTGTTTTCTTCAGAACTTTTTTGTTCTTCTCGTGTACTTCTAACTTGTGTTGTTTGGCAAGAATATTACCTAATTTCTTGGCAGCATGTCATATTTTTTAAAAATATGTGACCTGAAGTCATGTTTTACGTATGTCCAACTCAATAGTAATTATTTGAAGGGAGATTGAAATGTTTGTACCTTTTGACCATTTTGAGAAAACTACCACCGTACCAGCATAGCTTTAACGTAAGTGATTTAAAGCTGAACTCAGTGCAGATAAAATTCCAGGTAATGCAGTTGTAATGGTGTAATCCTCTGTACAGCATTAAAGAGGTTGGAAGTGGTAGGGACAGAACGAGGGGCCAGCCAGTTATCTTGGACCCATGTGCTGACAATACATTGATAGAAGGAGATCGCAGAATGACAGATTAATGGGTTCCTCGCTTAAAGATTGTTCGGAAAGTTGGAAAATGCATGTTATTGAGCATTTCAGTGGCTAAAATTTGTTCACCAAGGGATTCCTATACAAACCATGGAACAACAGACAGGGAGGCAGCTTACCAAAATAGAATACACTAGACACAAAGCTTGGATAATAACTGGCCACGGCCGTTTATTGTTGATTTAAAAGATAATATATCTTGAGTAAATAAATAACATTGCAAGAAATGACACACTCAAAACAGCTTAGCCATCACGGCTCAAGCTGTATCAAAAATAATTAAAAATTTTAAACTCCCGAATAATCTCAATTTTACTTACACACTTTCAGACCCAGTCATTAAAACTAAGGTCCACTTTCAAAGTATTCACACTGTCCCCCTTGACTTCAAGGTGACACCACCACACAATATTGGCTGCAACAAAGAAACATTTTATTTTTTTATATATTATTATTTATTTATTTTTTGGGTGGGAGGGTGGGCACCATGGCTGTGCCTTCTGAGGCGAATGAGCTCCCCCTTACAGAACCCCCTTTTTATAGGCAGGCTCAGGGGTTTCCGGAAAATTCAGAGGTAAGATTCACATGGCCTAACCCTAGTACGCCATGTAACCTTACCTCAAATCAGCCAATCCTAGCCAGGCTCTCTGCATCCCTGTATAAACAGCGGCAAAACTCACATGGCCTAACCCCTATAGGCCATGTGACCTCTCCTCAGGCCACTAAACCTAAACAAGGCCCCTGTGTGCCTCAGGCACACAAGGGGGAGCATTGAAACTGCCTCCTGTCGTACTCCCATGAGAAAAGAGGGGGGTTCCTAGAAACCTCTTCCCCTTTCCTTTCAAGGGACAACAGAGAGGAAGGCAGCTTACCACCAGACACAAAGCTTGGATAATAACTTGCCACGGCTGTTTGTTGGTTTAAAAGATAATATATCTTGAGTAAATAAATAACATTGCAAGAAAGTACACACTCAAAACAGCTTAGCCACCATGGCTCAAGCTGTATCATAAATAATTTAAAACTTTAAACTTCCCAGAAAACAGGCGGGACTACACCCGCCTGTCACAAAAACCCCGCACCGCGGCGCGTTCAATACAACTTTGTAAATCCATATTAAAAATATCCAGCCCTTTGTAAGTCAGGCGTATTCCATCATCTCTTTATAAACCAGAACAACCACCTTCCAGCTCTATGTGTCTGAAAGAAATTTCTCCAATGGAATTCATAAATTTTTCAACAGCCATGTTCACCCTCCTTCTAATTTTCTCGAGGTGCTTCAGCAGAGGTGATTCCAACCACCTCAGCCTTGGAACCACCTCTAAAAAAATTATTAAAACCTGTGTAAAAGATGTCCTAAAATGAATAATATCTGTCAGACTGTTACTTACCAGACTGATGAGTCCGCTTGGGCAGAGGGTAGACTCCCTTACTTATCCGACTCATGGCCCCTGGTAGAGCAGACAGGAGGCACGAGAGTGCGGAATGGTATGAGAGCCTGCTGAAGAGATCCAGGTACAGGATGAGAGATGATCTTCAGACAACAGGTCAGTAGTCCGTAACACTGGTAACAGGTGCTGAGCAGGAGCAAGACATGCAGATCGGGACACAAGCAGGGTTCGGCAACAGACTGGCAGCAAGGTACAATAGGAGCAGGCAGAAGCGGAGTCAAACAGGCCAAGGTCAGGTACAGGCAGCAAACAGGAGAATCCAAGGGCAATCCGGGTCGTCAGGAGATCAGGTAAACAGGAAGACAAGACAGGAAACAGGAACTATGGCACAAGAAGCTGATGATCAGGCAGCACTGAACAGAGTGCCTGACAAACCTAAATAGGCCGGCTTGGCGCCAAACAGCGCCCACGTGCACGCCGACGCTCACAGGCGTGCCCCAAGGCAGCCAATACCATGACCAGCAAGGTGAGCTCTCTGACAGTGCCCCCTCCCTAAGGGCAGCCTCCGGATGCCCAGCCGGGCCAACTTGGAGGCATGAACATTTCTGAAAGTCTGTAAAAGTTCTGGGGCATGTAAATTGTTTTCTGGTTCCTAGGAATTGTCCTCCGGACCATACCCCTTCCATTTAATAAGATACTGAATTCCATTCCTCCTTTTCCTACAGTCAAGGATTGCCTCTACCTCAAATTCCTCTTCGTTGTCAATTATGACAGGTTTGGGTGGGCCGACAGTGCGACCAGCAAAAGGATTAGAGGTAGCAGGTTTCAGCAGCGTCACATGGAAGACCGGGTGTACTTTTAGAGAGTCTGGCAAATCAAGTTCATAGGTCACATCATTTATTTTCTTCTTCACTGGGAACGGACCCATAAACTTAGTGCCTAATTTCCTAATGGGAAAAGACATTTTCAGGTTAGTTGTGGACAACCACACTTGGTTGCCGGGCTCCAAGATCAATTCTCCATGCCTCTTCTTATCAAACATTTTTTTATTGTAATCCTGGGATTTGGCCATAGTCTCTTGTAGGATCTTGTTGTTGGTGGAAAAGAAATTCATAGTCTCTGAGACAGCCGGAACGGAGCATTCAGGTACTGAGATTGGTAGAAAAGATGGATGGAACCCGTAATTAGCAAAAAATGGTGTTTGATGGCAGAGTGCAAGGAGTTGTTATAGGAGAATTCTGCAACGGGTAATAAGGAAACCCAGTCATCCTGAGAGAAGGCAGAGAAGCACCTAAGGTATTGCTCCAAGGTCTGGTTGGTTCTCTCAGTTTGCCCATTCGTCTGGGGATGATAGGCGGATGAAAAGGCCAATTCAATTTCGAGGGAACCACAGAGGGCCTTCCAGAACCTTGAAGTGATTTGAACACCCCGATCGGACACAATGCTTGCTGGGACTCCATGTAGCCTAACCACTTCTTTGACAAAAATCTTTGCCGTATCCATAGATAAAGGTGTACCCTTCATGGGGAGGAAATGTGCCATCTTCGACAGCCTGTCTACCACAACAAAAATAGTAGAGAAACTCTCGGAGGGGGGCAATTCCACGATGAAGTCTATTGATATCATCTTCCATGGCCTCTCTGGAACAGGTAAGGGTTTTAATAATCCCCAGGCCTTTGTCCTGGTGTTCTTACTCCGAGCACAAGTGTTGCATGAATCCACAAAATTTTTACAGTCACAGGCTAATTGAGGCCACCAGAAGGTGCGCTGTACCAGCTCAGTGGTTTTCAGGACACCGAAATGTCCAGCCAACTTATGATCATGACATAGTTCCATCACAGTTACCCTTAGCTTCTCGGGAACCACGATCTTGTCTCTTCGCCAAAACAGGCCCTCTCCAATCGGTTTCAGGGTACGGAAGCATTCCCACCGAGGCCTGTCTTATCCGGGAAACAAGGTCCCATTGGAGGAGCAGGAAATTCCCCGAAGGAAGAATCGTATTGGGAGATACGGTCTTCTCTGAATCGTAAAACATGCGGGAAAGAGCATCTGACTTTATATTCTTGGAACCGGGCCTGTAAGTTATGTGAAACTGGAATTGTGAGAAAAAAAGTGCCCATCTGGCCTGACGAGGTCTTAATCTTTTGGCTGTTCTCAGGTATTCCAGATTCTTGTGGTCGGTGTAGACCAGAATAGGATGTGCAGCACCCTCCAATAGGTAACGCCATTCCTCCAGAGCCGCCTTGATGGCCAGAAGTTCTCGATCCCCCACATCATAATTTCTTTCCGAAATTGAAAGTTTGCGTGAAAAGAACGCTACTGGATAGAGGAGGGCCTTGGCACCCTGTCGTTGAGAGAGCACCGCTCCCCCTGCGATCTCCGAAGCGTCGACCTCCAAGACAAATGGTAGGACAGGGTTAGGGTGTTTCAAAATGGTGGCTGAAGTAAATAGCTTTTTGAGTCTTTCGAAAGCCAACTGGGCTTTGTCAGTCCAAGAGAATCGGGTTCCCTGTTTGGTCAATTCGGTGATTGGAGCGATGATTGCAGAAAAACCTTTAATAAACTTCTGGTAAAAATTGGCAAAGCCAATAAAGCGTTGTACCCCTTTTTTATCTATCGGAGCGGGCCAATCCAGAATAGCAGACACCTTTTGGGGGTCCATCTTGATACCCTCCACTGAGATGACTAGGCCCAAGAACTGAATATATTGGCGTTCAAACTCGCATTTCTCGAGTTTTGCATAGAGCCTAAGCCAGGTTAGGACATTGCAGACATGTCTACGGTGATCAGTTAGTGAAGAGGAGAAGATCAAGATGTCGTCAAGGTATACTATTACATACAGATCCAGGTAATCACGGAAAATATCGTTGACGAAATGTTGGAAGGTTGCGGGAGCGTTGCATAATCCAAATGGCATGACAAGGTACTCGAAGTGCCCGAATCGAGTACGGAAGGCCGTCTTCCATTCGTCCAATTTTCTGATACGGATCAAGTCATAAGCTCCGCGGAGATCTAGTTTCGTGAATATGACTGCGGTTCCTAATCTTTGAAAAAGTTCAGGTACTAAAGGCAAGGGATAACGATTCTTAATGGTGATCTTATTCAACTCCCGGTAATCGATGCAGGGACGTAACAAGTGGTCCTTCTTCTCGACAAAGAAGATGCCGGCACCGGCTGGGGAGGTAGAAGGACGAATGAACCCTTTTTCCAAGTTTTCATCTATGTAAGTCTTTAATGTGTCTAACTCCTGCTCAGTTAACGGGAAGATTCTCCCAAATGGAACTTCAGTACCAGGTAACAGTTCTATAGGACAGTCATACGGCCTATGAGGGGGCAAGGTTTCTGCTCCTTTTTTACTAAATACATCCAGGAAGTCCAGATAAGCTTCAGGGACGGACTGACGTAGTTCAGCATCTGAGTCCAAGCACAGGAGTTGGGAGGTCATGTCAGAAGATTGCTGTAAACAATGCTGTTGGCAATACTCAGAGAGAAATTTGACTTCTCCTGTGGCCCAGTTGATACTGGAATTGTGGGCCTGCAGCCAGGGCATCCCTAGGATAATAGGGAAGAGAGGAGAAGAGATGGCGTCCAGACGCAGAAGCTCCTGATGGTGGGTACCCATGGTGACCGGTAAGGGGACAGTCTCTTGACCGGGCCGGAACTAAGGATGGATCCATCCGCTAGATAGACAGCAAGCCTCTGAGCCTTAGGTTGAAGCAGAATACGATGGTTGGCAGCAAAGGTCAAATCGTTGAAACAGCTGCATGCGCCGGAATCAATAATTACTGACACTGGAATACTCCCTCCTGGAAGCTGCAGAGTGAAGGAAAGAACGAGATGAGAACAAAGTTTAGGTAACACAGATGCACACATTGAAGAGGCAGAACGACACTTACGCATCTTGTTGGGGCAGGCTCTCACGTAGTGCCCGGATTCACCGCAGTATAGGCACAGGTTGTGGGTTCGTCTGCGCATCTTTTCCTTCTGGAGTAAGCGTAGGCAGGAGCAGACCGAGTTGCATGGGTTCAGGGGGTTCTGGAGTCAAGACAGATGAAGCCGGAGGAAACTGACTGACCGGACTGGGAACCTTGGGTAACTCTTAGGCGACGGTCAATCTGGATGGAGAGATCGTTGAGGGTTTTCAGAGACTGAGGTACCCCCACTCGAACCAACTCATCCTTAAGTGGGTCAGATAGCCCCATTCTGAACTGATGATGCAGGGCAGCGTCGTTCCAGTCAGTATCGGCGCTCCAACGTCTGAAGTCGACTGCATAATCTTCGGCCGCTCTGCGACCCTGTTGCAGAGAGTGCAGTGCAGCTTCAGCAGACGCTGTCAATTGGGGATCTTCATATAATTGGGACATGGCCCTGAAGAAATCGTCTAGGCTATCTAGGAAGATAGATTTTTGCTCCAGAAGGCGGTGAGCCCAGGTTTGTGGCTCACCTGTCAGCAGGAAAATAACAAATCCTACTTTGGTTGCTTCCAGTGAAAACGTGCGGGGTTGCAGAGCAAGGTAGAGTTCGCAGGAATTGCGGAAGGCACAATACTTGCTGCGTTCACCGGCAAACTTCTCTGGAGTGGGTACTCTGGGCTCTGGAGGAAGCATTACTACGGAGGGTGCAGATTGGAATCCAGCAGAAGACGCCCCCTGGGGGTTGGAAGAGGAAGATAAGGCCTGGACTTGTTCCTCCAATCTTGAGTAACCTTCCTGAAGGCTTTTCACGGCCTGGGTAAGTCCTGCCAGGTGTCTACATAGTTCATCCATGGGGGAGGCCCCCTGCCCGGACTCAGTCATGGCTGCCTGATACTGTCAGACTGTTACTTACCAGACTGATGAGTCCGCTTGGGCAGAGGGTAGACTCCCTTACTTATCCGACTCACGGCCCCTGGTAGAGCAGACAGGAGGCACGAGAGTGCAGAAAGGTATGAGAGCCTGCTGAAGAGATCCAGGTAAAGGATGAGAGATGATCTTCAGACAACAGGTCAGTAGTCCGTAACACTGGTAACAGGTGCTGAGCAGGAGCAAGACAGGCAGATCGGGACACAAGCAGGGTTCGGCAACAGACTGGCAGCAAGGTACAATAGGAGCAGGCAGAAGCGGAGTCAAACAGGCCAAGGTCAGGTACAGGCAGCAAACAGGAGAATCCAAGGGCAATCCGGATCTTCAGGAGATCAGGTAAACAGGAAGACAAGACAGGAAACAGGAACTATGGCACAGGAAGCTGATGATCAGGCAGCACTGAACAGAGTGCCTGACAAACCTAAATAGGCCGGCTTGGTGCCAAACGGTGCCCACGTGCACGCCGACGCTCACAGGCGCGCCCCAAGGCGGCCAATACCATGACCAGCAAGGTGAGCTCTCTGACAATATCATTCTGAATGCTAAATATCAAATCTAGCGTTTTTTCTTGTCCTATGTCATTCCCCCCCTCGAAGGAATAATCAAAATATCAGGAGGGGGGAGAAATTGATGTAAATGACCTAATTTAAAGAATAAATCTGCCCACACCATACCTCTCCTCCCACTCCAAAAAACTATAAATCTACCTGGATCAAAACGTACGTTTTCAGAGTATACTTTGTCGGCTGCTCTGCGCTGGGCTCAAAAAACGAAGGAGTAGCCAAGGATCCAAATAACCTGGGTATTACCTGAAACGATTCAAATGGAAGAATTAGGTCTGACATATAACTTATAACTGTAATGCCCTGTACACACGATAGGATTTTCCGACAACAAAATCTATGTTTTTTTTCCGACGGATGTTGGCTCAAACTTGTCTTGCATACACACGGTCACACAAATTATGTCGGAAATTCTGAACGTCAAGAACGCGGTGACGTACAACACGTAAGAGGAGCCGAGAATAATTAAGTTCAATAGCCAGTGCGGCTCTTCTGCTTGATTCCGAGTATGCGTGGAACTTTGTGCGTCAGAATTGTGTACACCCAATCGGAATTTACGACAACGGATTTTGTTGTTGGAAAATTTGAGATCCAGATCTCAAATTTTGTGTGACGAAAATTCCGATGGAAAATGTCCGATGGAGCCTACACACTGTCGGAATTTCTGACAACAAGCTCCCATAGAACATTTTCCAACAGAAAATCCTATCGTGTGTACGGGGCATTAGACTTCCATCTCCCCACTGACTTTATGATAGATGATTCTAGATGCCTCAACAGCTGCCCCAATCCGAAAGGAGTGAGACTTAAAGTGTTCATGCAAATTCAATATAGAGAGACATTTTTTGAAAACACTAAGAAATTGAAACTTAGTAAGAGGTGAACCATCCATATGCAGAAACAAAAATGACCCTGAAAGAGGCCAGATTTGCAAATAATTTGCCAATAGTCTGACTGGACAGATGGAGGAGCCACTATAGGCATACAGACTAATCCACCTTCCTTTACCCAACTGATCTGTTTTAGAAAGTTTAATAGAAACTTTTAAAACCTCATCCTCATCGTAATAATTATGTCTGCTACTTTTAAACCATACATACACGCTTTACTATGCGGAACTAACTCAGAAACCCTGAGTGCCGCCAAGAAATTAATTGAAAAGACTGCTTTAAACATTACCACTTCAAAATAAGAAAAACACACTTGAGTTGCTGAATCACACAGCATTGTCAAAATATCTGGAGTAATAGGCTTCCGCCTATCCACACTAAAATGACCTTTCTTATAACCCTTCAGGGCTTGCTTAACCGAGAAAAAACTCGCAAGAAGGTAAGTTCTGTAATTTTAAAAAGAAAGACACTCCAGACATCACTTTATTCACATGAGACCATTAATTATTCTGTAGAAACAAATGATTTAAAAATAAAAGTAACAAATTCTCAGAAAAAACACTATGATTCCCGCTTAAGTGATCCAAAAAAGCTAACCATAAAAACCAGGCTGACTGATATCCAGCCCAGGTTGCAGGTGCTACTGAGTTCCTTATATTATCCGCAATCAGTCTTAGATCAAATACCAAAGATGGAATAGGCACTCCATTCCCACTGCATCTGCTCCTTGCAATAGGCAGAAAAAACGGTCCATCTGTAAGCGAGATAATGAATCCGCCAGGTCATTATTTTTCCCCGCCACATGTTTAGCCTTGGTCCATATGTTCAGGTGTAAACACTTAAAGATTAAGTAGCGAAGAAAAATAATGACTGGCGGAGACTTGGATGACAAGCAATTAATAGCGAACACTACCCCACAATTGTCTGTACTGACCATAATTCTTCTGTTCCTAAATTAATAGCTCCAGACCTCAAGGGCTACAACTATAGGAGAAAGCTCCAATAAGACTATATTCTTTAAGTAACCTCTTACCTGCCATCGAGAATTCTAACTGCCTGCGCACCAGTGATTTTGCCAGATTGGCTGCAAAACCAATGGAACCTGCTGCATCAGTAAATAGGTTGAAATCGGAGTCAAGAACAAAATCTGGGTTGCCATACTGTTTTACCATTAAAGTTTTCAAGAAATTGTACCCATACTAAAAGGTCTTCTCTCATGTCATGTGGGGTTTCCTAGAAACCTCTTCCCTTTTCCTTTCATTCCTCTTCCAAGCGTCTCAAATTAAACTCAAATTAGGTGCATTCCTTAGAAGTATCAAACCATATAGCTTGCCACCTTTCAGCATTTAGTTGCTCACAGTTCAATATTTGTATACTGAAGCTTTTTGCTTTGTGTCAAGTACTGTGTATTAAAACTTGAGGTTTCAGGACTTCCCTGCAATGGCAAAAAGCTGGTCAAGATTAAAAGATATGCTTGCCTTTTGTAAAAAAAAAAAAAAAAAAAAAAAACACATTATTTTGCAGGTAAAAAATGTACGTTTATTATTTTTTTACACTGCAGCCTGTAAAGCTTTGCACCTGCAATCAGCAGATCGTAGGTGCAATGCCAGGATCCTGTAGACCCCTAGTCAGCTGTCTGCCAACACTTTCCATACAGGCAGACAAATGCAGAAGTCCAGGAAGAATCAATGAACTACAAGACCGCTCATCAGTGCCCTCGCAGTTCATTGATCTGCGGTTGTAGATGGTACTTGTAGTTCATTCATCCACAGATCTCTATGAATTAAGTGGCTGTGTGGGTGGAGCCCAGCATAGCCATGCTGTTTTCAAATTGAGACAGCGAGTGTGAGGAGAGGATTCTTTGCCAGCTGTCACAATGAGAGATAAGAGGGTTTCGGACAGGTACATTATTGAGATAATTGAACTATGTGACACATTTTCCCCAATTATCTCATGAGATGCTGAAAATCTCAATTCACTATCGCCTCAAGAGTTAGTTACCTCACAAACCAAAAACATGACGTAAATAAATAAATGCATGAGGTAAATAAGTAGTGGTCCAGGCATGAGGTATTTAAGAAATGGAAAAATATAATAGCCAATTTGGAGTAGTCTCTTCCTTTTTTGGATCAGTTTTTCAACAGTATCGCATAGAAACCTAAATATGGAAAAACACAAAATTTTTGGGCTGATGTACTTAAAGTATAACTAAAGGCAAAATTTTTTTTTCTTAGTTTTGGATAAAATGGAGATGGAAAGCACCCCTGTCAGATTTGTATTGCTGTCTGTGCCCCCATTAGGGAGATTCTCCCTCTCTATTTGTCCTGTTTACCATTTCATTGAAAGTGAAAAAAAATCCCAAATTTTGGGTTGTCCCAAGAAAAGTAATAGAAGGGAAATTTTCCAATGGGGATAGTTCTGGTGACCTAGGGGAGGCCCAAGGGAATTGTTTAATTTGTAGGATTTCCTCTCACTTCCCGCTTTTGCCTTTGGGAAAGAAATGAAGGCAAATCTCCCCAATCACAAAGCTGTCTTTTTTTATTGGTGGAAAATCTGTATTTATATGTGTGTGTGTGTGTGTGTGTGTGTGTGTGTGTGTGTGTGTGTGTGTGTGTGTGATTTTTAAAACAATTTTCATTCAATATTTGACATTTATAGAGATATTTTGTATTTACTTAATTTAACTTGTTGTTTTTGATACGCCACATGTGTCCTGTGAAAGTAGCTTCCCATTGACTGGTATTCTAGTCATCTTTGTTGTTTTGTATTAATACATATGCTGCAGGGACCACACTGACTTGTAAGTTGGCAT
Source organism: Aquarana catesbeiana (assembly GCF_042186555.1). Classification (NCBI taxonomy): domain Eukaryota; kingdom Metazoa; phylum Chordata; class Amphibia; order Anura; family Ranidae; genus Aquarana; species Aquarana catesbeiana. The sequence goes on from NC_133327.1 coordinate 186,427,215, forward strand.
ATTTCTACTGTTTAAACCATTCTACCTCTTTATTAGCACTAAAACCTGAAGGGGTTCTAATCCTTCACTGTATCCATCCCACTGGATATCATGTCATGAGATAAAATACCACATGGTTTCATGAGTAAAATACCTCACATTTTTATGAAAGAGCTCATGCTTTATTTCAGTAGTGTTTTTTCTTAATTGCAAAAAATGTGTGAAAAATCTATGAGTTATTTTATCTCAGATTTTAAGAGTAAACTAACTCTTTGTGAATTGAGCCCTCTGTCATTTATAAAAGACCAAGCACTGTTATATGTAAATAAACTCTGGCTTTTCATTTCCAGCATTCTGAGGAATTTGTACAATCAGCGTATCTGTCACGACGCCTTGCCTACTTCTGCTCCAGACGTCTGTCTGCTTTACTGAGCGATTGTGCCAGCCAACTTGCTGTACACACACCACTTATCGTGATGGCACAAGGCAATCCTCCCATAGCTGCTCCAAGTGCCAGTTCTTCAGGACCTGTGGTGCCATCCATTCATTTGTCTTGTGTTGATTTCCAGTTATGTCCGCAGCACCGCCCATTGGTATATGGTCTTAGCTGCATGTTACAGGTAGGAACATTTCAAAGACGTATTGGTTACATCTGCCCAAAAGTAACATTTGAATTTTGGGTGGGAAATTTTATACTTACCTGCCTTGGATATACATATAAATAAAATCAATTGTGCTCGCGCTAAAAATGTGAATTGAAAAAAAATATGAATATATATAAACTGAGTATAAAATATAAACTAATTGTGCAAAAATGTTAAACCATAATTAGTATGCTAATAAAAACATACATGTAAAAATATATATATATATATAATGTGCAATCCTTATATATAAAATTCACAAAGTGCATCCACATAAAAGTGCAATCCTTATATAAAATGCTGAAAGTGCATCATGCATGAATATAGACCTAATTAATAAGTGCAAATCCTGTGACAATCAAGTGTCCAAACAAAATACGATCAGTAGATTCAAACTGAAACAAAGAAGTGCAAGAAAACAGTGTCCATGAATGAAGTGTTCATTAAGCTTCTCCTGAAAAGTGTCCAAATCACAACAAGCTGGATGTGCTCTCCCGTGATCCCCCACTTGTGCTTGCGCTCACCTCTATTCGTGTGACACGGTAGTTAAACAGTGTCAAAACATGCATTGGGGCCACTCCTGGGCTCACTCAGGATGCAATGATGTATGTCCAATCCTCACAGGTAAAACATCATTCATAAAAGAGAAAAAGAAAGCTCCATGGTGTAATATCCCCCAGAGGAAGGCACGTGATCCCTGTGCCGAATACGCGTCGGGGAGGGGTAGGATGGAGCTGTCAGCAGGGAAGGAGAGGAATATACACCACACCGCACGCCATACGAGCCGCTGCTAAACGAAATACACCTGTATAGGTTGGTGCACTGTAGCACCTGCATACTGTGAGTACCCTCCTGGAGGAACTTCTTTTACTTTAAATAAATCCCTTACTATATTACACCATGGAGCTTTCTTTTTCTCTTTTATGAATGATGTTTTACCTGTGAGGATTGGACATACATCATTGCATCCTGAGTGAGCCCAGGAGTGGCCCCAATGCATGTTTTGACACTGTTTAACTACCGTGTCACACGAATAGAGGTGAGCGCAAGCACAAGTGGGGGATCACGGGAGAGCACATCCAGCTTGTTGTGATTTGGACACTTTTCAGGAGAAGCTTGATGAACACTTCATTCATGGACACTGTTTTCTTGCACTTCTTTGTTTCAGTTTGAATCTACTGATCGTATTTTGTTTGGACACTTGATTGTCACAGGATTTGCACTTATTAATTAGGTCTATATTAATGCATGATGCACTTTCAGCATTTTATATAAGGATTGCACTTTTATGTGGATGCACTTTGTGAATTTTATATATAAGGATTGCACATTATATATATATATATTTTTACATGTATTTTTTTTAGCATACTAATTATGGTTTAACATTTTTGCAAAATTAGTTTATATTTTATACTCAGTTTATATATATTCATATTTTTTTTCAATTCACATTTTTAGCGCGAGCACAATTGATTTTATTTTTATTTATATTCAAATACACTGAATGAAACGTGGTGAAGTGTTTGCTGCTTTAAATATAGTTGTTTTACTCCTTAGAGGCATTGGTCCACTTGTGGCTCGCAAGAACCCCACCTGTTTGCTTGGATATACATAGTTATATGTATCTTCCTGTTGTAGTTTCTGTCTTTGCATTAAGATAAAAAGCCTTCTGTGTGCAGCAGCACCCTCTAATACTTACCTGAGTCCCATCTCTGTCCAGTGATGTCCACGAGTCCCTTGGCCATCTAGGACTCTCCCTCCTGATTGGCTGAAACACAGCAGTGGTGCCGTTGGCTCCCGTAGCTGTCAAACAAAGTCAGTTAGCCAATCAGGAGAGAGAGAGGACCGGGCCGAATGGCAGCTCCGTGTCTGAATGGACACACAGAGTTGTAGCTCAGCTCAGGTGCCCCCATAGTAAGCTGCTTGTTTTGGGGGCACTCGACAGGAAGGAGGTGCCAGGAGCAGCGAAGAGGGACCCAAGAAGAGGACGATCAGGGCTTCTCTGTGCAAATTCACTGCAACAGAGCAGGTAAGTTCAACATGTTTGTTATTGTTATTTTTTTTAAAACAAGACTTCACAATCACTTTGAAATATGAGAAAACGTAGAAAAGGACTAGAGGAGAAATCTAATGTGGATACTTTTTCAGGTGACAACTGTCAAAAGCTCACCATACATCCTTCATTAAAACATTGGTACATCTAACCGTATCCACCACATAGACTCGCCTGACCCTTAGTTGATTGCTCTCCAAGCGTAACCAGCATGGCTCTGCCTCTATATGCGTTATGCCCATGCTGTGGGCTTCTTCAATAGGATTTAGATTTTTTGTTAAGCAGCATACAGCAATGCATAGTATTGCTTTATTGAGCATTGTGGTGCTCTGCAAAAGAGGTGTGTTTCGAAGGTGTATGTAATTAAGGAGATTCTACAGTCAGATTCCAGTCAGATTGCAATGTGTCTGGTGAGCTTTATAGGACATTTACCTCACTTTGGAGAGATCTTCTTTTACTTCCTATTGTGTCTACAGGACCAGAAATGAAGGGAAATCTCTTTAATAGAACACAGACAGCAAAAAAACAAAAAACTTCACAGAGGGTTTAACCATACCCCTTTGTATCCATAATTTTAAAAAGTTGAGTTTAGATATACTGTGAATTAACAAATTCACGCTGTCTGTACTTCATGTTTAATGTGAAAAAAACAAGAAAGACAAACTTCCTGTCTTCCGTTAATTCTGCAAAATATGACAGTTTGTGTCTTACTACTATAAAAATGTTTGATTTAACTGCAAAACAGCATTGCCTATATCTAAATAATATCGTTTTCCATGTTTTTTTTTTTTTTTTGCTGGGCTGTCTAAGTATTGAAAGCAAAGATAGTCAGGGAGCTAGCCTTTTCAGAGGCAGCTCAACAATGGCAGCCTCCACATGTCTCTTGCTATAGGTTTCCTTTAATATTAAATGTGCAAATAAAACTGAGGAAATTGTGTTTTATTATTTCTGCAGACTATCACCCTCTGCTGTCCAAGTGCCTTGGTGTGGAACTATTCCACTAATGAAAGTAAAAACACAAATCCAGGTTCTCCTCTGGATCTTCTTCAGGTTCCCCCATCAAGTCTGCCTATGCCTGGTGGCAGCTCACCTTTTAATCAACAGGTATGTAAAGCTGTACAAAGTCAAATGGAACACCAATTGCAACAAGGGCACATGAATGATTTTCCAGTGTTTCTGCTTTGTTTTATTTATTTTACTGTAATGTATTTGTTGCATTAAAGTAAAAAAAGTTTAAGCATCAGTATCCCCCCTCACTCCCCTTTTACCTATCTGAGCCCTCATTCGATCCAGTGCTGTGCCCATCTGCAGCTCTTCTCTCCCCTCACTTCCTAGTCCCTCTGGCTTTGCTGAGGCAGCAGGAGCTACAAAAAGTATAGCTGCTGACTTTTATTAAACACAAAAATGAGTGGAACTCCACTTTAAGTTAAAGAGCTTTGAGTTAAAGTGCACAGTGACCGTTCTGGGTCCTGTTTTTATTTTTTTATTTTTTGTGTGTGTTGACCCATAACAAAGTAAATTAAAGTATTGCTGTTTCTGCTTGTTTTCTTCAGGTTCGGGCCAAAATCTATGATGTAGAGCAACAAATCAAGCAACGGGGTCGAGCTGTAGAAGTCCGGTGGTCATTTGATAAGTGCCAAGAGTCAGCTGCAGGTGAAATATGCTGTCATGAGTGTCTCCTCTGCTCTTGTTTTTAGGAATATCATATTTGTTGTCATGGGAAGTGAGGAGATCAGAGCCCCTTAGGCCTCATGCACACTGGATGTTTTTGGATGTTTTTACAGCTGCTTTTTTTGGCTTCAGGCGTTTTTTTCTACAGTCAATAAACTCTCCAGCATGCACACATAGGCTGTTATGAACTGTTTTTTTTTTTAAAAAAACCCAAAACTAGTGGGTTCTGAGAAGACTTTTTCAGCTGTAAAAACGCTCTATAGTCAGAAAACGCTGATGGATGCTAAAAAACGCGGCTCACCACGGTTTTTTTATGTTTTTGATCCCATTGATTTAAAAAAAAAAAAAAAACTTTTAACAATGGTAACGCTAAAAAACGTCATTGCAAAAACTTTGAAAAACCCACTGGAAAGCTAGTGTATTATTAATGTTTTTCTAATGCTATAATGTCCAGTGTGCACGAGACCTTAACGTTAGCATTGTTGCGGAAGACACTGCTGCACAGTTTAAGCAGCTAACAATCTTATATATGTTGTTCTTGCACGACTTCTTTGTTTAGTATATAATGCCGTCTCTTCTAACATAAAATTATATAGTGGGCAGCGAATGCCTTACCAACATACCATGTTCAGAGAGAATGCTGTAACCTACTATGCAAGAAGAAAACATGTAGCGCCATCTTCTAGTTAGTTTGCTAAGTAAATATTTTTTTGGCTCTATCATAGTGAATGGAGGAGTGATTGACTGTGTTGGTCTGCTCATGGTTTCCTTGGCTGAGAGTTTGGTTGCTCTCACCTGCTTCTGAAAGAAGTTTCCAGAGCAGAGAAAGAAAATTCATCACAATCCTTAGTAAACATAGCCCACATGGTACACCAAAACACTGGTTAGGCACACATTTAACCCTTTGATCGCCTTGGATGTTTAACCTCTTCCCAGTCAGTGTCATTAGTACGGATACAGTGCAAATCTTTAGCACTTATCACTGTCTTAGTGACACTGGTTCCCACAAAGTGTCAAAAGTGTCAGTTAGTCAGTCAGACTGTCTGCCGCAATAGCGCAGTCCAGCTATAAGTTGCTGATTGCCACCATTACTAGTATTAAAAAAAAAATTTCCAGTATACAGTATATCCTATAGTTTGTAGATGCTATAATGTTTGCGCAAACCAATCAATATATTCTTATTGGGATTTTTTTACCAGAAATATTTAGCAGAATACATATAACTATAACTATATATATATATATATTTATATATATATATATATATAATTTAAAATTGTCGGTCTTTTTTGTTTATAGTGCAAAAAATAAAAAATGCAGTGGTAATCAAATACCACCAAAAGAAAGCTCTATTGGTGGGAAAAAAGGACATACCATATTTATCGTCGTATAACACGCACCCCAAGTTTAGGAGGAAATTTTGAGGAAAAAAACTTTTTGAGGAAAAGAACTTACATTTAATTGCCCATCAATGCAGCCTTATCAGTGTCCATCTGCATGCTTGTCCAGTGTCATTTGCAGCCTTTGCAGCCTTGCTAGTGTCATTTGCAGCCTTGCCAGTGTCATTTGCAGCCTTATCAGTGTCCATCTGCAGCCTTGCAGCCTTATCAGTGTCCATCTGCATGCTTGTCCAGTGTCCTTTGCAGCCTTGCCAGTGTCATTTGCAGCCTTGCCAGTGTCATTTGCAGCCTTATCAGTGTCCATCTGCAGCCTTGCAGCCTTATCAGTGTCCATCTGCATGCTTGTCCAGTGTCATTTGCAGCCTTTGCAGCCTTGCCAGTGTCATTTGCAGCCTTGCCAGTGTCATTTGCAGCCTTGCCAGTGTCATTTGCAGCCTTGCCAGTGTCATTTGCAGCCTTATCAGTGTCCATCTGCAGCCTTGCAGCCTTATCAGTGTCCATCTGCAAGCCTTGTCAGTGACATTTGCAGCCTTGTCAGTGTCCATCTGCAAGCCTTGTCAGTGACATTTCCATCCTTCTCAGTGTTCATCTGCAAGCCTTGTCAGTGACATTTGCAGCCTTGCCCAGGCTGCAGTTAAACTGCAGTGACTTGTCAGTGTCACTGCAGTTGGAAAATGGCGCCGCCAAGATACACCGAGCTGGTCCTTGGCTCTTCTCGGCTCCTCTCGTAGTCCCGCCCAGTCCCGCCCTATGATTGACATAACACAGGTCCAATGGCGTAACTGGGCGTGCCTGTGAGCAGAGCCGAGCGCCTCCCATATACATACATAGCCCGCTCACAATCAACGAGGGATCGGCGTATAACACGCACCCGCGTTTTTCCCCTCATTTTAAAGGGAAAAAAGTGCGTGTTATACGCCGATAAATACAGTATATTTAATTTGGGTACAGCATTGCATGACCATGCAATTGTCAATTAAAGTACTGCAGTGCCGTATCGCAAAAAATGGCCTGGTCATGAAGGGGGGTAAATCTTCTGGAGGTCTAGTGGATATTCTCTTCAAATATGGCTTTCTTATCACAGGCTCGTTAAGCAATATTTCATCTGCGGTAAGCATTCCATCTGACCTAGGCTGGGTTCACACTTATGTGAATTGAATGTGGATTTCCCCGCATCCAATTCACATGACAGGATAGTGTGACTGGCTCTCAATAATGTTTCAGGTTTGAATTCAGGCAAAAAATTCGGACCTGATTCGCCCCTTAAATGGAGAACAGGGATGCACCAGACCCCTGCTGCAAGCTGCTCCACAAACAGTGTGAACTCGGCCTTATACTGCTTCACTCCTTGTACCAAATGCAGCACAAACTTAGTTTTGAAATCTTTACATGAGATGGAATTAATATTTCAGTTTTCCTCATGACAGGTGTTCTCTATGTTTTGATTATAGGTGTCACTATTAGCAGAGTTTTGCACACATTAGAAGTTTTGGATCGGCATTGCTTTGACAGACTGGATTCTAGCAACTCTTTGGAAACCTTGTATCATAAGATATTTTGCACAAACCAAAATAAGGACAGCCAGGAGGTAAATTTATAATCTGTTATTAGGATGTATAAAATGAATGAAATTGTATTGTTCTCTTCCTTTTGAGGTGGACTAGTATGTGTCTCCAACGACTAAATAAAAACTCTGCATAAAATAAAACTGTGGTACTAGGTGAAGTGTTTGTTGGGAGTGAAGCCTAGTACACACTAGTAGTTTTTTGTCCCCCTGCCAGAGCACAATGGCTCAGCGAGGGGAGATCGTCGGATCCTTAGTATAGCGGCTCTGACCAGAGCTGCCAGTTTTTGTTTCATTCAACTAGTGGTGTGTGCCAGGCTTTACCATCCAATATTAGTACAGTGATCTTCCCTGCTGTTCTATTGTGTTCTGAGGGGGACACCCCCCCCGCCAGAACAATCCAGGCTGGTTGGTAATATTGAACGGGCCGATGCCGTCTGACATTCGGCCCTCGTTTACTAGGCTTAAGTGATTAATATTTGTAGTTACATACCAATGCTCCCAGTTTATTGTTGTACTTTCATCTCTAGGCCCTTTTCTCTGAATAGTTTATATACTATCATTCATAGATACAAACACTGTTTCTTCTAGTTTTGTGACTTTAATGGTACCAAAATATGCTCTACTGTTAAAACTCAACTTTTATTAAAAAAAAGTTAAAACAAGTGTAATTTGAATTTAGTACCATATGTTTTACAGGTATATTACATAATGTGAACACATAAAACTTATTTTCATGTGTTCCAAAGTAATTTGCTATGTATTCCCCTCCATTCAACAGCAAGTCTCCAAGATGGATATTAGGGTCCACTCAGGGTACACAATGCAATAATTATGACGTGTTTAATGGGTTCCCACCCCTACTTCCTCAGGTTCTGTGAAACTCAATCTAAAATAGGAGGGTAATCCCAGACTGGGGTCATGGTTTTGGGGGCCACCATCCACACCAAATTTTCCACTGGAAGGAGGCTAGGCAAGTCTGTTCTATTTGTAGAGGCCTGCTGGTAACTTCTCGTGAGGTCACAATATATCACAGCCAAGGTATCTTTTTAGTCTCTTCTATTCCTGTTATTCTAAAATGCCTTCCATATTATCCAGAAGAAAAAAGAAAAACAGGGAGGGGGAGGGTGAAAAGCAAGAAGGGTTGAGGGGTGAACAGATCTGAAGCTTGTGGTGCAAAACGAGGAGTCCGCCTAGAGTAGCAATATAATTTCTGGTGCGTCATATATAAAAATTCACTTGACTGGTATAGCTAATCACCTCTAGTATGCGGGCTCCTTTCTGCATTGTGAAGCATTACAAATAACCCACCCTTTGTGAGCTCATCTTTGACCACTGAGGAGTTTAACCATTTTTATTACTCTTTTTTTTTTTTTTTAAGATCTTATGCCGCGTACACACGGTCGGACTTTTCGACCGGACTTGTCTGACGGACGCCGATGGACCAAATCCGGCGAATAATCCGATCGATCGTGTGTGGGCTTTACCGGACCTTCAGCGGACTTTTCCAGTCGCAAATCTGACGGACTTTAGATTTGGAACATGCTTCAAATCTTTACGTCGTAACTCCGCCAGACCCAGAAATTCGCTCCTCTGTATGCTAGTCCGACGGACAAAAACCGACGCTAGGGCAGCTATTGGCTACTGGCTATCAACTTCCTTATTTTAGTCCGGTGTATGTCATCACGTACGAATCCGTCGGACTTTGGTGTGATCGTGTGTAGGCAAGTCCGGTCGTTGGAAAGTCAGTTGAAAGTCCGCCAAAAGTCTGTCGAAAGTCTGTCGGACGGGCTGTCGGACTTTTGTAGCTGAAAAGTCTGACCGTGTGTACGTGCCATCAGAGTCTTGGCTCTTTATGCACCTATCCAAGTTGGTATTTTCTCAGTAATAGCTTTGGAGCCAGTGCTCTGAATGAGACCTTTGGACATTGGGCTCTGCTTGTGGTGCTTTCCAGATCCATGTATACTGCGTTATGGTGTCCTTACGCATTTTGATACATGATCAATCTCTTCTAATAGAAATAATCAACAACTCGTTCAACTCATTGACAACCCTTTGGATCAGCATGCCACATATGGAAAAGTGGATTTCGATCAATGGTTAAGATACAAGTATAACTTACAATTCTAATAAGATCATCATCATGAACAAAGTATCTCAATGCTGATGATTTGGTGCAAAACGATCAATAATAATTGTTTTGTCCGATCAAATCAATTTGAGCGAAATGGAGTCTAAATCCGTTAGAAGGGAAGTAATGCCTATTGAATTATTTGCATATTTGATTGTTTTGATCAAATCATACATTAATTGGATAAAAAAATAAAAGTGTGTGTGGCTCCATTTGTTAGCTGCAGAGTTTGCCATGGAACTTTCCAGTTCCATGGCACAGTGTCTGGTGCAACCCAATCTCTGAAGGCTCACTTTGTGAGTATGCCCACAGATAGGCAAAGTTAACCGGCAATGTGACCCTTGCGCAGTAAATTTTGCTTGTGGTGAATTGCAGACTCTTGTGTATTGTGTTAATTAGCCCCAAAGCATTGTCCAGGTCCAAGACAGTGGTAAGTCTCTGAGGAATCCTTTATCATCTATCTGAACACTGGAAACTACTGCATTACTTACTGGCACTCTAAAGCACTATCAATACCCCTAGTTCTTTTAGCTTCCATGGAAAGGGTTAACACACAGGGGAAATAAGTGCTGTGTCACTAACTGCAGTGATGCACGCGCATGCACTGCACACTGTTTTCACTTTTTTCAGCATGAGGTAGTTTTTCCCTGCCTATGCACCCGTATGCAAGGGACGTGTTTTGTTTTTTTTTTCTCCTTGGTCAATCATTGCTGCTGCCCATAGTGACACAGTCACCTTCGCCCATTTAACCTCTCTTGCTTTCAGCAGTTCGTTTGTGAGTAGCCAAGGTTTTTTTCTTGGTACCCTAAATTAAGTTACCTCAGTCCTAGCAGTGCAACATATCGGACTCCAAGAGCAAGGTCACTCCAACTCACAATCCACTAACTGCTCTGGGGCAGCCTGCAGTTTCCTGCCTCAAACATGACAGTCTGGAACATTGTCATTTTTGTGAGTCCACACTATCAAGTGTGGCCCCCTTCTTTACTTTATCCTGGGAGGAGCTCTCTACAGCTATACTCCATTACAAAAAAAATCCTATTTCCTGAACAAGTCTTCTGTCTGTAAATATGCACATAAATCTTTGGCTGCAATTATGATCTGTGGAACAGCAAAGAAAAAAGATTTTGGTGTGCTTTCCTTATGATGGTGAAGGGCTCTTTTAAGACAACTATATTAAAGATGTTACTGCTGGTAAAAGACTTATTTGGCCCAGCAGGAGATGCCTAGGCCTCAAACTGGGAAGGTTCCTCCAGTCTCTGAAGCCAAGAAGAGTTCCTCCAAGGCTTCATACTCCAAAGCCAGACCCAAACCAGGGGCCCAGTTTACTGGGAAATGTTGATCCTCCAACCCCCTTTACCTGTATCATCATAAAGGGACGCCCCCGCTTTCCAAAGTGGAGGGACGTTTGTTGGCCTTTGTGAATATCTGATCCAAAAACATCTTGAATGCCTGGATAAATGATGTGGTGTCCAGGGGCTTCAAACTAGAGTTCCATTTTCTGCCTCTGCCCTGCTTTATGTTGTCCATTTGTCTGTGCTCATAGGCCAGGAGACCTATTTTAGCAGGTCTTTTGAGCCAAATATTTGTTGTCATTGTTTCAAGAACAGAAAGGTTCCAGGGTTTTACTGCAACCTTTCTTTGTTACAAAACCAAAACGGCCATTCTTTTGGATTTAAAGAGCTTAACCACTTAGAACATTTACAAACTGCCTGAGGTTTAAGTGATTATACCAGGATCATGGTTGAGGATGCAACCATGATTCTGGTGTGGCTCCAAACACGACAAAAGTGATCCAAGTGGCGATTGAGAAGGGGTTCCACCACCCTGCTGTCACTTCCGCTGCCTTTAGTGGGCTCTCCCATCTGATCGTGGAGCCTTGTAAGGATGCGATTGGTGACGTCTGCTTCCTGGGACCCAGTGAGGGTAACTGATGTTATTCTTCCTACTGTGCTATGTTAGAAAATAGAAGCGATTTAGTATTTCGTCACTTCCAGGTTTGGTCTCATGTAAACAAGCCGTTACCGACTTGTAAAGGCATCTGATCAAACCAACCTTGGTTTGATCAGATGCTTTGGAGGCCAGCGGGGAGGTATTTTAGACCCCGGCTCTCTCCAAAAAAAAGGACCTGTCAAGACCCATGCTATCACAAGGGATTTTGTTCATCCATTGTGAACGCAATAAAGTTGATCAAAAAAATTTAAGGTACAATGTAAAAAAATAAAAAAATGAAAAGCGCCCCCCTTCCCCAAGTGCGCACATGCAAATGGAAATGCACGTCTAGGTCCCGCACGTCTAAATGGTGATTGCACCATACGTGTGAGGTATAGCTGCGAATGTCAGAGAGAGCAATAATTCTAGTGCCAGACCTCCTGTGTAACTCTAAACTGGTAACCTGTAATGGTTTTTAAAGCATCGCCTATGGAGATTTCTAGGTACCATAGTTTGGCGCTGTTCCATAGACGTACACAATTTAAAAGCGTGACATGTTGGCTATCTATTTACTCAGGGTATCATCATCTTTTATATTTTACAAAACAATTGGGTATTATATTGTGTTTTTGTGCATTTAAATTCATTAAAGTGTACTCTTTCCCAAAAATTTGCATTTGAAAAACCTACTGCGCAAATATTGTGTGACACAGAAATATACAACACCCACCATTTTATTCTGTAGGGCCTCGGTTTAAAAAAATATGATATTTGGAGGTTCTAAGTAGTTTTCTAGCAAAAAAAAAAAAAAAGCAGATTTTTACATGTAGGAGAGACAGTCGTATCTGGTAAACAACATTACTTGGCCCTACACAAGCATAAGGTGGTGTTACATAGTTACTCTGGGTGAAAAAAAAGTCCATCTAGTTCAACCAACAAAAGGGAAACAAAAAATTATACAATCCTATATACACAATCCTCTACCTACAGTTAATCCAGAGGAATACAAAAAAAACCCAACAAAGCATGATCCAATTTGCTCCAGCAGGGGAAAAAAAATCCTTCCTGATCCCCCCCCAAGACACCCCCTGTCAGCATATAGTCTGTGTTGCTCAGGTTTAACTCTGTTTTATCACGGTTACGTGATAGTTTACGTTTTTTGTACAGTTTTTCGAGATGTGCAAGGAAAGATCATGCAAACCCTTGTAGGTAAAATCAAATGGTATATAACATTTAACTAAGTAATGCCAGATAATCTTAACAAATGTAATAATATTGGAAACAAATACTAATGCACCATCCACATAAATGTGAAGATACACTTGTGTACCATAGGTAGTTCATAAAATGTTTATACAGAGTTCATAAAAATCCCAAAGGAAGGGTGTTGCACTTCATGCCAGCTATGTGCAGTATCAATGGGCTTATTACGATTAAAAAGCCAAATGCAAAATCTAAAATCAAAGAGCATATCTGTAGCCTGGCCACACTGAATGTAAGCCGCCCACCGGAAGAGCCGCTTGTGACAACAAACGCAGAAGTATTTATAGAACCAAACCTCCTGTGTAAATCTAAATTGGTAACTTGTAAAAGCTTTTAAAGCATCGCTTATGGATAATTTAATGTACTGTAGTATGTCGCCATTCCATGGGCATGTGCAATCTTAAAGCATGACATCTATAGTATCTATAAGCTCAGCGTAACATCTTTTATATTTTACAAAAAAAATGGTTATTATATTGTGTTTGTGCGCTCTGAAATTCATTAAATGATATTTAAAAAAAAAAAAAGTTTGAGAACCGCTGCGCAAATACCTTGTGACATAAAAAATTGCAACACCCACCATTTTATTTTCTATGGTCTCTGCTTAAAAAAAAAAAAAAAAAAAATATATATATATATATATATATATATATATATATATATATATATATATATATATATATATATAATGTTTGGGGGTTCTAAGTAGTTTTCTAGCAAAATTTTTGATTTTTGTAAGAAGTGTCAGAATTGGCCATGAATGAGAAAGAAAACAGGATTATCGTACTTAGTGTGACATTTGTTTCTTTGGAGTTTATTAAGGGCTTGATCACACTTGCAAAAGGGGATAGGGGGTGCTTTAAAATTTAAAATAGAGATTGAGACACAATTTTACCACTACCCCCCCAACCCCCCCCCCCGATCAAAGCAACCAGAGAAGGTTGCATACATGCTGCGACAAACTGTATGCCCTGTCACATTCAGCCAAGGGAATCGGACTGCGCCGCAACCATGTGCAAGTCACACCGTTGTGGTGTTGGTTTTTCAGGGTTAAAACAGATGGTGAGGAGGCAAAATATTTGCTGGCATCAGTTCCATCTACACAATTCCAGTCTGTGGAACACAGATGGTTACCGAGTGCTGGAATATATACTTTTAAATATTAAATAAATGGAGTTACGCTATGGGGTATTGCCTGATTTATATCCTCTAACATACATGCATAACTGATACAATAAGAGGAACAGCTATTCTTTAAGGTCAGAATCAGTGGAGAGTGGAGGTGGCTTGTACACATAAAAGGCCTGGTTAGTGAGAAGGCAAAGAAGGGGTGCACGGAGTGGTGGATTGCACATGAAGCAATGAATGTTTAATGCACAGAGCACTTTTTCTTCTTTGAAGCACATGGATATACTGTATATGGACTATAATTTAATTGGACACTTTTCAGCACTTTGTAATACATGAATTGCCATTCTAATTGGTCATACATACTCTAGCACTTTATGATACATGAGTTGCTATCAGACATGTGCGATTAGTTTTGTACGAATCGGAAATTCGTACATTCGTGAGGATCCGAAATACAAATTTTTATGCATACAAGTTTTGTACGAAATACGAAATTTCGTTTACAAACTTCAGATCCAAATTCCGTTACAACAGAATCGGACAAAATAAGAATGTTCGTTAATTACGATTATCCGTTATGATGAAGTTAAAAACCCCAGGAAGTCAGCACAGCACAGGGATGGTGGGAGCCCCTCATAATGATAAATTCATCATAACGAACATTATGAATTGTTACGAAAAGTTAGCAAACCTAAAAGTTAAAAACCCAGGAAGTCAGCACAGCACAGGGATGGTGGGAACCCCTCATAATGGGCACAGTGGGTGTATAGACCTGGGAACTCAGCACAGGGATGGTGGGAACCCCTCATAACGGGCACAGTGGGTGTACACTCAGACCCGGGAACTCAGCACAGGGATGGTGGGAACCCCTTATAATGGACACAGCGGGTGTAGAGACCCAGGAACTCAGCACAGAGATGGTGGGAACCCCTCCTAATGGGCACAGTGGGTGTATAGACCTGGGAACTCAGCACAGGGATGGTGGGAACCCCTCATAATGGGCACAGTGGGTGTACAGATCTGGGAACTCAGCATAGGGATGGTGGGAACCCCTCATATTGGGCACAGCGGGTGTACACTCAGACCCGGGAACTCAGCACAGGGATGGTGGGAACCCCTCATAATGGACACAGCGGGTGTACAGACCGGGGAACTCAGCACAGGGATGGTGGAAACCCCTCATAATGGGTACAGCAGGTGTACAGACCCGGGAACTCAGCACAGGGATGGTGGGAACCCCTCATAATTCTCATGATTCCGCTCCTTGACAGCGAGGTGTGAGGTTGCTAGTTCCTTTGCTCCTGTGCTTCCAGAGACCAGGGACTAGAGTTGCTCCTCAGCCCCAGGAGTGATGCAGGATCCTGGGGAGGACCCTGGTGGAGGCCCCCTGGATAGGCCTCAGCCTGTGGACGACACTGGGCCTGGCCCAAGGAAAGATGAGTCCCTGTCTGCCTTTAGACGGAGGGTTATTGAAACGCTGAAGCGGATTGAGAAGGAAGAAGAGAAGTTGGTAGCTTTGAAAAATGAATTTAAAAAGAAAAAGCAGATTTGTGCCAAAGTGTTCAGCAAGAAAAGACCGACTCTGAGGCCTGAGCTGAAAGACCTGGAACAAGCTCTGCAGAAGCAGAAAGAACTGGTGAGTTCTCTGAAGGAGAATAGTGGAGCATTTAAAGAAAAATATAAGAATGAAGAAAGATTCAGCCAAATGAGAAGAGGAGCCGCTTAGTGCATGGAGGGTGAGGAGACCAGTGAGGAGATGCAGGTACAGACAGCAGAGAGTGAGAAAGTGGGCCCGGAGGATGAGCCCAGCTCTTCAACACCTCAGACATGTGCTGAGCCCTCAATGGTGGAGGCCTCTGTCCCCTTCACTCCCCAGCAATGTGGAACATCTGAGCAGGAGGTTGAAGGTTCTGGCATGCTGGATTTCATCAATAAACTTGAATCCACTCCAGGTGTGGCTTCCCAGGATGGTGAGGAAAAGATGGACGCCATTCCGAGCCCTGTGGAAGAAAGACCTGTGGAGAGACAAGGTGCAGGTACAGAGTGTGTGCAGGATGATGGTGTGAACTTTAATGACAATGTGCTTGCTGAGGGTTGTAGTGCTGCAGGCAGTCAGCCCAGACCCATAGACAATATACAGCATGCAATAACATCTGCTAATAACTGTCAACTTCAGTCTGCAGAGAGGTCCATGGACAATACAGAGACTTTGCCTGGACCAGGCACAGCGGCTGTTCCTGTGAATGGTGGAGGAGATGCTGGGTGCAGTAGTGCTACAACTTTCCAGGAGTCTGCAGCAGCCATGACTGTGATTGATCCCAGGAAAGAAACTGTGTGTTCAGAGGAGGGGGAGGGGGAGGGTCCTGCCTCTGCTAATCAGAAGACTGCTATCCCAGCTGATTCAGACTCTCTGTCAGCAGGTTTGATTGTGTCTAAGGACAAGACTGCAAATGCTGCTGGTGTAAGAAAAACTTATGCTGGTGTTGCTGCTACAGGATCTGGGAAGGGGCAGCAAGCAGGGAAGGAGCATGAAAATGTTTTATCTTTCTCCATGTTTAAAAGGAGGAATATTGTGCAGTTAAAATGGGAAGGCGGTGGAATCCCCCCACATAGGAGGGCAGTGGTGGATAAGATTCTACAGATGGGGTTTACACCCACAGATATCTTCGCCCTGATCAGTCCGGCAGGTTCCTATGAATATGATTTGTCCTTTATCCGTCCGGAGTCTTTGGACATATTTTGGGAGAAGTATGAGCACGTGTGTCGGGGCCTGCCGGACTGGAAAGGGCTCATCCCAAATCTTGTATCACGCCAGCCCCTTATTAAAATGGTCACAATTTTGGTCCGCAATGAGTCCATACCACAAGGGGATTTATCTGTATGGTTGAGGAGGTATGGAGACGTCCTGAGCCCCCTAAAAAAGATTGTGGACGATCGGGGAATATGGACGGGGGGATGGTCTGTGCAGCTAAAATTAAAGGTTGTTGACAATGTCGTCCAGCATCTGCCATCCTCAGCTTTCCTGGGGAGGGACAGGCTGACCATCTTCTATCCAGGCCAGCCAAAGCTCTGCAATAAGTGTGGTGATAAAGGGCATCTTGCATCCTCCTGTCCAGTGATGAAGTGCTCTCTGCGTCAGGGTATAGGACATTTGGCGAAGGATTGTAATATCATCAGGTGCAATCTGTGCAATGCGGTGGGACATCATTGTCCTGAGGCAATGCACAACAATCCTGAGCTCATGAGAGAGTTCTTCCGCATGGACATGGAGGATGCTCAGAGCTCAGCAGCTGGGGTGCCTGTGAGTCCATCTGAGTCTGTGCCAATACCTAATGTGTCTCCCCAATCTGTGGTGCCCCAGTCTGTGCCAATACCTAATGTGTCTGTGTCTCCCCAGTCTGTGATGCCCCAGTCTGTGCCAATACCTAATGTGTCTGTGTCTCCCCAGTCTGTGCCTTTAAAGTGTGCCTGTGTCTTCTGTAGGTAAGGTATCAGTTGCCAAAAATGTGTCCAATCCTTCTGTGTCTGTGTCTTCTAAAATTGCAGAGGCAGCAAGAGGTGCTGAGGCAGGTGCGTCAGGTGTGGTGCCAACCCCCCTCCCCCGACGCTGCAGGGTTTCTATTGAGGATCATGGGGTGCAGAGGAGTGGGGAGGATGGTGGAGAGGCTGGCCTGGTGGTAGATAAGGGAAGGGGGAGTGGGGGGGGTGAAGGGGAGGATAGGTGTGGGGAGGCTGTTGAGTCTGGTTTGTCTAAGGATGATATGGAGTGGTTGGAGGATAGGAGGAGGAGGGGCAAAAGAAGGAAAAAAGGGGGTTCAGTTACCTTAAATCCTAAACTTTTGCCTTTAGAAAATAAGTTTAAGGTCCTGTCTGATGATGATGATGAATGGGACTCATTCAGTTCTGCATCCTCTATGGATGATGAGTGCCAGGGTGCAACGAAGCGCACTGGTTCTCCAGGAAGAGGGAGTAGTCAGGCTAAGAAACGGCTGCCTCAACTACCCTAATGGCAGTTCCCACTACGTTAAAAGTGGCAACCATTACTGTTGCCAGCTTAAGATCAGTAAGTGCTCATCATATGGCCTTATTTTTGCTCAGCGAGTTTGATGCTGACATTTTGTTTTTGCAAGAAACCCATCTGAGTAGTCTGGCCGATATACATCTGGCAAAGAAGGAGTGGAGACGTGGTCCCTCATTTTGGTCTCTTGCGGCCGAGCCTTACAGCGGAGTTGCAGTCCTTTTTTCTGGTATGGTAACGTGGCGGCGGGTAATTGAGGTAGAGATAGAGGGATGCATGGTCTTAGACGTCTCTGTGAAGGGGCAGGACTTGCGCCTGATTAACATCTATGGTCCCCAGACGAAGTGGGACAGGAAATGCCTCTTTGCAAAGATTAAGCCTTTTCTTTGGAGGTGATTTCAACACCATTATTAGGTCTAAAGACAGGAGAGGTTTCAGAGATAAGCTGGGCTATGACACCCTTTTTCTTTTGTTTTCAAACGTTTTTATTGTAGGAAAATATAACATTTGGGTATACAGGCACTGTGGTGACATGAATTACAACGGCTAGAAAGCCCATTACAAAGAAATGATATATCACACTCAGTGCGAACCATAGTTCGCATAATCGTACAGTATGAGCCCAAAAAACAAAGGTAATAAAAAATAAAAAAGGAAATAAAAGACAAACAAATAAAAAAAAAGAATGAGAAAACTTAAAGTAGATAGTTGTGATAAATGTGTACTTCTAATAACTTAAGTTTACAGTCAGGGAATACAAAACAATATGTCTAATATTGTAATGGTCAGATAAGTTGTGAGGGCCCTGGAATATCCCCTCTCGTTTTGTTAACAAATAGGATTAATATTTGCATTAAGGGGGGTCAGCTGTGGGTTCCGAGGGGTCCTCCAATCTGTCACTAAGCAGCAGAGCTGTCCAGATGTTCCATTTTCGGTCAAATATAGGCATGGAATCTAGGAGAGTATGATGTATTCTCTCCATGGATCTGATAGACTCCATACGAGAAATGACCTGTGACCAGGATACTTGGGGCCTCTTCCAGTTCAATGCTATTGCCCATTGAACCGCACTGAAGAGTGTATGGATTAATTTTTGTAGGGGGAGGGGAACACCTGGAAGCTCCGCAAACAGCAGACACATTTGACAAGTCAATGTAAGCGACAATCCGGAGAGAAGCCTTATGAGGGATGTAGTCTTGTGCCAAACGGTGTCTAAGGCCTTACAGCTCCAGAACGTATGCAGCAACGTACCCCTGTCCTGGCACCCTCTAAAACATGTGCCAGAGACCAGGGGATATATTCTGTGAAGACGATCCGGAGTGTAGTACCATCTAGTGTGAAGCTTAAGTACCGTTTCCTTAATTGACACAGAACGAGTGCACCTGTGCATATTGTCTATCATGTCCTGCCAATCTCCGCCAGAGATCTCCTTGGCCGTCTCCACCTCCCATGCTACCATCGCTAAGGATTTTTGTGGGGAGTTATAATCATTGAGGTAACGATAAAGTACAGAGATGGTCCCCTTATCCCTCGCCTCTTCTCCACACAAATGTTCAAAAGGGGTTTTCGACAACTCCACCCCTCCCTTCATAAAAGTCGAGTAGAAGTGTCGAATTTGCAAGTATTGGTGAAACTCGGATCTGCCCATACCATAGGTCTGTTGCAGGTGAGTGTAGGAACAAAAAGAGGCGTTCTGCAGAAGAGACTCGAGGTTCACCAAGCCTAGTGCAATCCATTTAAGATATGGCAAACTGGAGGAAAAAGCTGGGGGGAATGAGGGTTCTCCCAGAAAAGAGGATAAGAGGGGGACGTCAGAATGCAGCTGGAACTTTTTGCGATAAAGGGACCATAGATAAAGTGATTGACCAACAATATTATTCAGAGGGGTGATGTCTCTGGCGGAGACCGAGCGGGACCAGAGGAGACCGGGGAGGTAGTATGGAGTTACCGAGATCCGTTCGAATTGTAGCCATGGCACAGAGGTGGGGACGGTATGCCACTGCGCCATTTGGATTAGCCGAGATGCCAGGAAGTATTTCCATAGATCCGGGCATCCCAAACCTCCCCTTCTCTGGGCTCTATACACCAGTGCACGTCCCATTCGTGGCTTTTTATTTTGCCAAATAAACCTGAGCAGGTCCAATTGAACCTTCTGAAGGACTGATCGAGAGACATATAGGGGTAGGGATCTAAAGAGGAATAGGAGCTTGGGGAGAATGTTCATTTTCACTGCCTGAATTCTCCCTAGAAATGATATGTGGTAGGAGGACCATTGATTTAAAAGGTATTTAACATTGGAAAAAGCTGGAGGGTAGTTCAATGAGTATAGTTGTTTCAGGGAAGGGGCCAATTTAACTCCAAGATATTGTAGAGAGATATGGTTCCATGAGAATTTAAATTTATCTGTGAGGGTGGTCAATAGGTTTTGCGGGAGGTGAATTGGTAGAGCCGAACACTTGGAGGGGTTGATGCCCAGGCCCGATAATTTATAGAAAGAGTCCAGGGAGGACATGAGGTTAGGGAGGGAGAGGAGGGGTTCGGAGATGAAAAGCAATACATCATCTGCGTAAAGGCTAAGTTTGAATTCCTGATCTCCCTTCCTGTAGCCCTTAATGTTTGGGTCATTAGAAATGGATCTAGACAGGGGCTCCATAGCCAGCGCAAACAAAAGCGGAGATAAGGGACACCCCTGTCTAGTACCGCATCCCAGAGAAAAATAATCTGAGTAACATCCTGGAAGCTTAATTCGGGTTTTTGGGTTATGGTAAAGGGCTTTGAAGCCATGTATAAATGCCCCACTAAAACCAAATTTGGCCAATACCGTATCTAGATATGTCCAGAGGACACTATCAAATGCCTTGTTTATATCTAAACTCAAAAGCAGTACTGAGTTTGAGTTCATATGGGCATCCTGCAGGATATTAGTGGCTAATCGTATATTATCTGTGATCTGCCTCGATGGGATGAATCCGGTTTGATCGGGCGATATCAAGGAAGTAATGACTTTGGCCAGTCTGTCAGCTAGGATCCTGCCGAATATTTTAAGATCATTGTTTATAACCGAAATGGGGCGAAAATTTTGGGGGAGGGTATGATCTTTGCCGGGTTTGGGAATAAGGGACATGTTGGCAAGCAACATTTCTGTAGGGAAACTTTGACCTTTGAGTATTTGATTATACATATTAGTAAGTGTGGGGAGTAGGGATTCTGCGAATTTTTTATAGTAAACCGGGGAGAAGCCATCAGGGCCCGGGGCTTTGGAGGGTTTAAGAGAGGAGATAATAGAGGCAACTTCCTCGGATGAGCAGGGGGCATTAAGGGTATCTAATTGCTCCTCCGAGAGACGAGGAAGCGGGAGAGTATCTAGCCAGGACCGCATAGGGGGAGGGTGTGAAGGGTCCGGGCCAGAAAAAAGTTGTTGATAGAAGGTGGAGAAAATCTGCAGTACATGTTTAGGATGTGAGGTGAGGTTGCCGTGGCTGTCCTTTAATTTGTAAAGATGGGTCGGTTGGGTAGACTGTTTAAGTTTTCGTGCAAACATCGTGGAAGCCGAGTTACTATATAGGAGGAAGCGCGCTTTGGACCATCTAAGAGACTTCTCGATGTGACCCGACAGTATGTCATCTAGGGCTCTGCGTTTTTCGGTGATCTGGAGGAGCAACTCCTGTGTAGGGGTTTGAGTGTGTCTATGATATAATTGTTCTAATTCTAGGGTGAGTTTGTGGGTGTCCTGTTGTTTTTGTCGTTTTTGGGTCGTGGAAATCTCTATCAGATGGCCCCTCATCACAGCCTTATGGGCTGCCCATAGGGAGATAGGAGAAATGTTCTCTACATTATTAAGCCTAAAGTATTCTTTAAGATGTCCCTCCAACTGAGCCATTATCACTGGATCCGTGAGTAATGCTTCATTAAGGCGCCAGGACCTGGCTACATGTGGGAGGCCTAAACATGAGATATGGGTGGATACAAGGTGATGGTCCGACCAGGGGCAAACATGTATGTTGGCTGTAGTAGAGTTCACTGTTAAAGAGGGGGTGCCAAAAATATAGTCTAGGCGTGAATAACTGTCATGGGGGTGGGAATAGAACGTATATTCCCTAGAGCCGACATTGTGGGCTCTCCAAATATCAATGAGTTGAGAGGATTTTAGGGAATGTTGTAGGGATTTGGGAAAAGCTTTAGATGTGGGGCATGTTCGGCTTCTATCAAGTCCTGAGTGGGCCACTAAGTTAAAGTCCCCACCAATTAACATATGAGGGGAGTGGAACCTATCTAGGGTTTGAAAAAATTCTTTAAAGAATGTTGCCTGTGAGGCGTTCGGGGCATATACTGAGGCCATAGTTAGAAGTTTGTTTTGGATAGTACCCTGAACTATCACGAAACGACTGTTGGGGTCTTTATAAATTTTATGAGCCTGAAACATCACCGAGTTTTTGATAAAAATGGCCGCCCCTCTAGACCTGGACCCATGGGTAGTGAAATAGCTTTGATTGAAAGACTTGTCAAAGTATGATGGGTGATTATCTCTGGAGAAATGCGTCTCCTGGATGAAGACCACATCTGCTCCAAGAGATTTGTACGTTTTGAAAGCTTTTCTTCTTTTTTGAGGGGTATTAAACCCTTTAACATTATGGGAAATTATGTTAATCCCCATGGTAATTTATAATGAATTTGCTGGGATCAGTAAGGGGTCCAGGCCGAGAGGGAGCAGCCAAACAGCAACTTGGCTTTTCCAGAGGCATAACATCGCTATGGCGCTCAGTCCAGTGGAACCTCACGCATCTATACTCTGAGTTAGTAGCACATAAATCACTAAGATATTGCCAATTGGTGTGCACAACACAAAAAAAAAGCAAAAGCATAAAATCATAAACATAGAGAAACAAAAAAACTAGAAACCTGAATACTAGGCCAAAAAGTGGCCAAACAAAGCACCGGGGGGTCATGGGGAAAAACATCCCATGGACCCAAAAAAAAGTGTCCATTCGGACCAAAAGGTCCGACACTCTGAGTGGTAGCGTTTGTGTCATCCTTACAGACATAAATTCTGCATAGGAATTTACCTGTGGGGAGTCAACCAGCTCCAACATCACTGACCAGACGTGGAGCCAGCCAGTTCTCATTAATAAAGAGTGTAGGGACAATCATACGGGCGCAACCGGGAGTCCGTAATGAGCCGGGAGAGTCCAATCTTCTTTCAGCATGTTGGGAGATGTTCAATTCTCGATATCCTGGAGGAAGAAAGGTAAAAGAAGAAAAAAAAAACAAGGGTAGGGGGGAAAATGTAAAAAAAAAAAAAAAAAAAAAAAAGGGAGTCCAAAGAAAAGTGTGTCTTGTCGTCAGTCACGGCGTTGATCTCGGCGGTCTCTTCTAGGTGGAGGGGTTGCCCAAATAGCTGAGTGACGTGGAGTGGAGGGTAGTCTGGGCAGGGAAGCCGCATCAAGGAGGCCCATCTTCACCAGTAATTCTTTTCCTTCTATTAGGGTGGTCACAGTGTAAGTTGTGCCATTGTGAGGCACCTGCAGCTTGAAGGGGAAGCCCCATCGGTAGCAAATACTGGCCGTTTGAAGAACAGAGGTAACCTCCTTCATCCTCCTGCGCTTATCCAGAGTGGTAGGAGAGATATCCGGGTAGATTTGAATCGGGGTACCTTCCAGACGAATATTAGGGGTGTTCCGTGAAGCTCTAAGTATTTCCTCTTTGACCAGGAAGTCCTTAAGGCAGAGTACTATATCCCTTGGAGGTTTCTCTGGGGGAGGGGGAGGGCGAAGGGCCCTGTGAATCCTGTCACAGGAGAAGGCCGACAGTGGGGAGTCTGGCAAAAGGGATTGGAATATCTTCTGTATCGCAGGTAGTAGGTCGGTGACCGATTCAGGCACTCCGCGCACCCTAAGATTGTTGCGGCGGTTCCTGTTATCGAGGTCCTCAATGTGAGCTTGGAGCTGTAGGACCGTGTCAGATAGGGACTCATGTTCCTTCCTTAGGTCAGAATATACTAAGGAGAGCTCGTCGTGCTTTGTCTCTAGTAAGTCAGTTCTGCTACCCAGGGCCGCAATCTCCAAGGACAGCGTGTTAGTAGACTTGTGGAGCTCTGATTGGAATTTCTGGGCGATCTTATCATACATTAAAGTCAAGCTCTCATCTAGATCAGCCTTAGTCAGTTGGAACGTGTACTCACTGTCTCCCTGGGAGTGCGATGGTGAGAAAGCTGCTGTAGGAGAATGTGCCTGTGACTGCGCCATCTTGGGCCTGCATGCTTCTCTCCCTCTCTCTTAACAGATAGGACGTTAAGGATCTTTGGGCCGGTTTTCCACGGCGATTTCTAGTGCCCGTCATGCGCTGAGTGTTCCGCCGGGGGTGCGGGGATATTTTAGGTAGATAGCTAGTGTTGATCGCCCCGGGGAAGTGCCGTTAGTCTCCGCGGCTCACGGAGCTCTCAGTCCTTGCGTCCTCCTCGGTTCGCGCCGCGCATGCGCCCCCCGACACCCTTTTTCTTAATGCGATAGTTAGGGAAGCAGGTCTGGTAGATGCACACATTAAGCGCTGCCCAGACAGCACGGGGTTCACTTTTCAGCGAGGTAGTAGTCAGAGTAGGATAGATAGGTTTTTTTTAAAAGGGAGACTCCGCTTTTTCGGCACCTGTGTGTCGGGCAGTGTAGTTTTCTGATCACTGTATTCTATCTGTGACTCTGAATGCCCCAGACATGCCACCTAGGGGGAGGGGTATCTGGAGATTGAATTCAGCCCTCCTGGAAGATGAGAGAGTAAGACAATCCTTTGAGGATTTTTTTCAAGCACAGGTGTGAGGGTTCTCTTCCTCCCTCCATGAGGCAATCTGCAGTGATCCTTCTGTCAAAGGGTAAAGATCCTTCGATGATTGGGAATTGGCGCCCCATTAGCCTTCTTAATGTCGATAGAAAGATACTGGCAAAGATTTTCTTCTGGCGATTATCACCAGTTGCAGGCAGTTTGTTATCCCGCCACCAGCACTGTTCGGTCCAAGGTAGAAGCACTTTCTCAGCGGTGTTAGCTGTCCGGGAGGCCTTGGAGCGTTGTAGGACTGCTGGTTGGGGTAAATTTTTGCTGACATTGGATCAGGCTAAGGCCTTTGATCGGGTTAATCATGAGTATTTGTGGCTCCTTCTTGACAAATATGGCCTGGAGGGGGGTTTCATTGATTGGCTCAAGATTTTGTACAAAGGGGCTGAAAGCTTTCCTCTGGTTAATGGTTGGGTCAGGCAGCCCTTTGCGGTCGGCTCGGGTGTGCATCAGGGGTGTCCATTGAGTCCTCCGCTATATGTGTTTGCAATCGACCCCTTCATTAGAAGGCTAGAGAGTGGACCTTTGTGTGGGGTACCTTTGGGCATCGCTGGTGAGCCTCCTTTGAAGGTTGTGGCCTATGCTGATGATGTTTCTGTTTTTATCTCTGGGACTGGGGAGGCGCAGGAGGTGGTCTCAGTGATAGGGCAGTATGCAGAGGCATCAGGTTCTAAGGTCAACCAGGACAAGTGTGAAGCTTTCTGGATGGGCGTGGAAGGTGAGAGCTTTGTTCTCCTGGATGACTTCCCGGAGCCCCAACAAAAAATTCGAGTTCTAGGCATTGAATTCGGCCCAGGTGACTATGGTCATGCAAATTGGGTGAACAGGCTGGAGAATGCCGATGCCAAGGTGGCAAGCTGGAAAGGTTGGCAGCTTTCCATGAGGGAAAAGGTTGATCTGATCAAGACTTACCTGATTCAGATTTTTCTGTATATCAGTTTTGTTTGCATTTTGCCAGTTTCTCTCTATACCAGGATCTATAGTTGTTTCTTCCAGCTGTTATGGGGGAACAGAATAAACCTTGTCAAAAGGAATGTGACTTACCTTCCTAGGCGGGAGGGTGGTCTAGGGATGGTCAACCCTGTAGTCTTTTTCTCTCTAATGTTTGTGAAGTACAATCTTGGTAACATGTTGGCAGAGAGACCGCCTGGGTGGGTTGGTATTTTCCAGTCCTGGTTTAGGCCCTTTCTGCGAGACTGGGAAAATGGTGGGCCAGTGAAGAGCCTGAGGGTCAAGCATGAACAGCTCCCGGCTTATGTTGCCCCGTGTTTGAAAATGCTTCGGCAGTGGCAAGTAACAGCAGGAGAAGTCAGATCTCTTCCAAGGAAACTTCTTGAGAAGCGGATCATGAGCTCTGCTTTTTGCGAGCCACTGGCCTTGAGGGATTGCCCAAGCCTGGGTTTGGGGGTGGGTTTGTGATTGATTAATTTGAAGAGAATCCCAATGAAGTTTAGGGATCAGGCTTGGCTTGCCTTTCATGGGAAACTATATGTGAAGGGCAACTTGAAGTTTCTTTCCATGAGTGATCGGGGCTGCCCGAGAGTGGAGTGTGGAGGAGTGGTGGAGTCCATGGATCACTTTCTACTTCAATGCCCTTTTAATATAGAGGTGTACAAGAGGGTTGGGAGGGCTCTGAGTATACCCTTCCTCCCCCATATGAGTTATGCAGAGTGGGTGTATGGGGCATTCCAGACTCGTCGGGATTATGATTTGGAAGCACTTTTTTTAGTTAGTCTAGTAGTCCATTATTTCACGTGGAGTGCACGGTGTCAGGTATCCTTACGGAGTAAAATCCTCCCTGTCGAAGTGGTGATGCAGGACATTCTGGGTGAGGTTGGGAAGATTCGGGTTCTTGAGAAAGGCAGGTGGCAGCAGGAGGCCTGGATAAGGGCATGGAGGAATATCAGGACTCTGTAGCTGCTGCCTGTTGATCTCGGGGTGTGTGGCTTTTCTTTGTATTCTTGATTCACTCCCCTAGATTTTCAAGATGAAATATATTTTTGATAAAAGGCTACATGCATGGTGACAGTGATGTTCCTTAGTCTGGCTCTCCCATAGGGATTGTGTTGTACGCAATTTGGTTTGTACCATTTATTATGTTCTTGTTTTGTATAATCATATTCAATTATTTTGTAAATACGTTTTATTTATTTATTATGGTTTTATTGTATATAAGTTGTTGTTTGTAAGATTTTCAATAAACAAAATTAACCCCTCATAATGGACACAGTGGGTGTACAGACCCGTGAACTCAGCACAGGGATGGTGGAAACCCCTCATAATGGGCACAGTGGGTGTACAGACCCGGGAACTCTGCACAGGGATGGTGGGAGCCCCCTCATAATGATAAATTCGTCATAACGAACATTCGTAATTGTTATGAAAAGTTAACAAACCTAAAAGTTAAAAAGTAAAACCCAGGAAGTCAGCACTCAGCATAGCACAGGGATGGTGGGAGCCCCTCATAATGATAGATTCATCATAACGAACATTCTTAATTGTTACAAAAAGTTAACGAACCTAACGAAAATTCGTACGAATCCAAATTGAATTTCGGACACGAATTAGGAAATACGAATTAATTCTAATACGGAACGGAACGAAACAAATTTATTGACGGCGCACATGTCTAGTTGCTATATGATTTAATTGGTTGAAAATTTCTAGCACTTTGTTATATAAGCTGACATATGAATTGTTTATTTTTAGCATGATTTTATAGGATTGGCAAGGAAGGATTTAAAACCACATATAGCGCCGCACACTTTTTAGCCTTATATTGCCTCACAGTCGCCTGTCAACTGCCCTCTGAAAAGTGGAACACCACGCATTCCTTTTTTTAGAGAGCGGTAACAAGGGCTGCCGCTAGAGTAAATGAGCCCAAGGAAACACAAGTCTCACCCCTTTATGTTTGTGATTTACTAGTAACATTGCTTTGCTACAAATTTGAGTCATGATGGGAGTGGGAGGAGCTATACCTAGCTGGCCAAATGCTTTTTGCTTGCCCGTGTCCAGTTACTCCTGTAACAAGAAAAGAAACAGAAGGCACGTAGACCTAGCACATTATCCTCAATAAGCTGGTATTTATTAGATACAATGTACTCACTCACAAAGATATACTTGGTAAAAGCATATCATATAAGTTCTTCCACATAGGTCCATAAAAAACTGTCTGGACTGCCTCCGTGGAGACGTGAACTGGCTAACACGTTTCGAGAAATTCCTCTTCCTCAGAGCCTAACAGACATGTCTATCTTGTCTGCTTTTATATGGTGTACTGGGTTTATGGAGCCAGCCCCAGGGGTGTGCCCTGCCTGTCTCATGGACATGGATTAACCCCTAACACGGGTGTGGACTGACCCCTGTCTAACCCAATGCACCATATCTATGGTGTCACAGTAATCAAAAATCAAAAGCTGTACATAGCTATACGATCAAATCTACAATATTAGCGTGTTGACTCAAATAGTTATATGTACATCCAGTGCTCCAAAAACTTAAAGCCAAAAGTACATAAAACATAGAGCATGAAATATATGACATAAAAGAGCTTTGGTGAAGTCCCATGTCATATGGACAGTTTTTATGGACCTATGTGGAAGAACTTATATGATATGCTTTTACCAAGTCTATGTTTGTGAGTATAATACTTACCATTGTATCTAATAAATACCAGCTTTTTGAGGATAATGCACTAGGTCTACACGCCTTCTGTTTCTTTTCATGTTCCAGAGCTTTGGATTACCCAGTCTGTGGAGGGCAGCGAGAAGTGCATTATCCAGTTATTGGCATCAAAGTAGGGAGAACATTGTCATGTAGAGGCACATTATACAGCACAGGTGATTGATTTGTGTGGTTTCCAGTTACTCCTGTAGCCTGCAGTATAACCCAGTTGTCTCTGAATTATTAAATACCATGTCCCTTAATGAGAGGATTTTACTGTAAGTACAAAAATCTTGTTTTTTTCTGGAATATTACTGGTACACTGTGCAATGTTTGATGTACACAGCTGTCAGCTGCCTTTATTTGTATAAGCTACGGGATTGCAACATTTTTTTCCTGCAATGTCTTTGGCTTTTACTATAAATAACCTGTGGTGCACTTTTTCACAACACTAGATTTTTAATTGTTAGATCCATTCTTTACAATGGAAACAGCCCTCTCACATTCTATGAAAATATTATTTACAAAGACGCACATAAGCCTAGACATTTTGCGTTGTGGATTGAAGTAACCCACAATATAACTACTGTTTATTGAGGAGGACATTTCTTGCTCTTAATGTGCCAGTTATTTTTCATGTGCCCAGATTGTTCAATCTAACGGATACAGTTGTGCTTTAAATGCCGGGACTGCTCTATACTGTCATGTCAAATAAGATATATTTACATCCTGGGGAAGTTTCTGAATGTTATTCTCTATCATCCCCTATGCTGGTTTTTCTCAGCATATGTTAAACTTTAGGGGAAGTGGTCAATTTCATAATAGAAGCCGTCCACTGGGTATTCTACATACATCTGCTGTGTATTTGTATCAGTATCTGACAGTCAGAAACCAGTAAAGTGATAACAGCAAAATGTTTGGAGATGTCTATGATCTGTAAAAAACAGCAGAGTTGTTTTTTTATTTCTTTACTTAGGGGACTAGTGATTAAAGATTTAAAAAGATACTCAGCGTTGGTTTTTCTTGAATATGTTTTTATTTGTTCTTTTTTTTAAAACAGGAACACAGATTTATTAATCATAGATAACAATGCAATGGTTATTTGTATACAACAGACCAAACAAACAGCCAAATCAGCTAACATAGGCTTGTAATGGTAGTTCTTGTTTTAGTGGTGTCTTAACTGTCATAGATAAACCCTTTATAGTAAGTGTTTCTTAAAGGAATAGATAGTGATATATGGGTCCTTTATGATGTCCATATAAATCAGAAATCCAGTATGTCTGCTGGGCAGGACTGGTGCAAGGATTTTAGTCTACTTGGGCGAAGGTACATTTTGGTGCCCCCACCAAACGTTCTCCTGCTACCCGCCTCCACAATGCAAACTGTCAATGTTGTTTCCGATCGGGATTGGCAAGCGACGCTCGGGATACACAATGAGGGGAGGGGGGCACTTTACTGGGGTGCAGTTCTGCCAACCCCCTGAAGTGAAATTTACTGAGAGGGCACCCAAAATTTACAAACATCACCATTTTTTTACTGACAAAAATCATGAAATTTTATGACAGAGCCACATTTTTTACAGAGACTTCAAAAAAGTACATAAAATGGCCGATTTCAGTGCAAATGTCAATATTTAAGCTATATATTGTGCTAATCGCACATGTAACTAGTGCGATTGCCAATGTGTTTAAGCTATAAGAAAAGGAAAAAACAATTTCTCCATTTATATGAAGGTCAGGTTAATATAACCCAACACAAGGTTTTCCTTTACAGTGTAAGTGGGAACTCTATGGACCCCTGACGTAAAAGGGAACATTCTGGACCTGATGTAAAGGAGAATTCTGAGAACTCTGATGTAACGGTGATGCTGCACATCTGGTGTAAACTCTGGTTAAGGGAGTCTCTGGTCACCATAGCCCCCTCCTTACACAAGAGTCCATAGAGCTCCCCCTCACATTACAGTCCACAGAGACTGCAGACATGGCACAAAAGATGGTCAGAGACCGTACACATGGCACAAGAGATCGTCAGAGACCACATACATGACACAAGGGATTGTCAGAGACCGCTAACATGGCACATGGGATTGTCAGAGACCACATATATGGCACGTGAGATTGTCAGAGGTCGCATACATGTCACATGGAATTGTCAGAGACCGCATACATGGCACATGGGATTGTCAGAGACCGCATACATGGCACATGAGATTGTCAAAGACCCTATACATGGCACATGAGATTGTCAAAGACCG
Source organism: Aquarana catesbeiana (assembly GCF_042186555.1). Classification (NCBI taxonomy): domain Eukaryota; kingdom Metazoa; phylum Chordata; class Amphibia; order Anura; family Ranidae; genus Aquarana; species Aquarana catesbeiana. The sequence goes on from NC_133327.1 coordinate 186,457,740, forward strand.
CATATATGGCACATGAGATTGTAAAAGACCTCATACGTGGCACATGTGATTATCAGAGACCGCTTACATGGCACATGAAGGGAGAAGCAGAGAGGCGGTGGGATGGGGCGGGTTACGGTGTCTTCGAGTGTGTCACTCAGTCTCTCTCTGTGCTGCAGCTGGCAGAGAAGGAGGAGGAGTACAGTAGGCAGGGCAGCCTGGGATTCTAGTAAACAGAGGCGAGCAGAGCAGGCAAAATTAACAGTGCCTGGCTGGGGCTGTGTTGCCTGCTACTCCTGTCAGTGTGCTGTGCTGGGTTGGGTACATGCGCGAGGACGGCCATCCGCCGGCACCAGCATAAGCACCTCTAGGGGAACCCCTGGTTTTGGTGCCCCCCCTCTCCTGGCACCCTCAGGCAGCCGCCTTGGCTGCCTTACACAGGCTCCGGCCCTGCTGCTGGGCCTCCTAGCCCCCGTTCACACCGGTGGGATTTGTCATGCGATTTTACAGTTCCAATTAGCATGACAAGTTGCACCATATTGTTGACAATGGAACAGTTCAAATCACCACGACTCATGTCGCAGCGTCTTTGAAAAAGGTTCCTGCACTACTTTATTCCTGATTTCATTGCAACTTGCATAAACTTCTGTTAAATAAAGTTGCAAGCCACATTGACATCCTAGGGGCAAAGGGCACTGATCTGCAGCTTTGAAATCGTACTGAAGTAGCGTGATTTCAAAGCAGCACCAGTGTGAGCCAGGACTATATGCAATTTTTTGAAAAGAAAGTAAGGAAAAACCCCTGTCAGATTTTTTTTTTTTCACCATCTGTGTCCCATTGCAGAGATGTTCCTTCACTTCCTGTCCCATAGCCAAACAGGAAGTGAGGAGAAATTCCTTGGGAACCCCAGGTCACCAGAACTAGAGTTTCTGGGGACAATTCAAAATTTTTAGATTTTCTTGAATACGAAAATTGTAAAATGTGTGATTTAGCTTAACCCTTTTTGTTTTTATCAAATTAATCTGATATTTTTATTGGTTCACTGTATTTTTATTGGCCGAAATACAAACATATACACACACACACACACACACACACACACACACACACACACACACACACACACGTGTGTGTGTGTGTATATGTGTGTGTGTGTGTAATATATATATACAGTATCTTATAAAAGTGAGTACACCCCTCACATTTTTGTAAATATTTTATTATATCTTTTCATGTGACAACACTGAAGAAATGACACTTTGCTACAATGTAAAGTAGTGAGTGTACAGCTTGTATAACAGTGTAATTTTGCTGTCCCCTCAAAATAACTCAACACACAGCCATTAATGTCTAATGAAAAGATATAATAAAATATTTACAAAAAATGTGAGGGGTATACTCACTTTTGTGAAATACTGTGTGTGTGTGTATATATAATATATATATATATATACAGTACTGTGTAAAAATTTTAGACAGGTGTTAAAGGCTGCAAATTAAAAGAAAAGTATAGCGTTTTTAAAAAAAACAAACATCTATACTCAGGTGGATGCAGCATCTGTCCCCTGCAGCTTCAAAGACTAAGAACTGAATGATCAATCACTGCTGATCGCTCAGTTCTCCCCTTTGCTCTGAGCAGGGAGCAGTGACTATCAGTTGTTGGCTCTGTACTCTGTCCCTCCAGTGCTCACTGAAGTGCTGGGCTGTGGAAGGTGCGGGAGTGGCTGGCTCAGTCTCCCAGCGGCTTGCTAAGAGGCTGAGTCAGCTGCCAATCCAGGCATCTGGGTGAATCCCAATGCCTGGACTGGCTGAGTGACAGCAGCTAACAGCAGACTTTAGCACACTGTTGGCTGAAAATGGGTCATAAAAGTGCAAAACAAACTGCACTCAATAGGATAAGTAGAGTCAAAAAAGCTTTGGCCATACTTCTCCTTTTAAGAATGCTTTCAGAAATAGAAGTGTTCATAGTTTATTTTTGTCGATTAACAAAAAGAAAAGTAGATGAACGGAAGAGAAATCCAAATTAATATTTGGTGTGAACACCCTTTGCCTTCAAAACAGCATCAATTCTTCTAAGTACACTTGCACATAGCTTCCAACTGTCCCTGATTTGGAGGGACTGTCCCTGATTTGGAGCAATGTCCCTCTGTCCCTCATTCCTCCTCATTTGTCCCTCATTTTGGTCTGATCCATATAGATGTATATAAAATGCACTTTTTATCTATCAAAAAGTGTTTTCCAGCACTAAACCTTTCATCTGATTTCTAAATTGCTGCATTTGTAAATTCCAAAAGCCAATATAAAGGAATAGTAGTGGTAAAAAAGCACTTGTGGGTTTAACCAATCTTGGGTTTTTTGTACAATTCTTCTTTAAGGGGGCGTGGCAGGGGGTGTGCCTTATGCCTGCATACTTTAGCTGATAGGTGTCCCTCATTCCCATCTCAAAAAGTTGGGAGGTATGCTTGCACACCGTTTTTGAAGGAACTTGGCAGGTAGGTTGTTACAAAGACTTGGAGAACTAACCAAAGATCTCCTGTGGATGTAGGCTGCCTCACATCCTTCTGTCTCTTTATGTAATCCCAGACTAGGGAGGAGCCGAACACCCCCCGGTTTGGTTCGCACCAGAACCTGCGAACGGACCGAAAATTCGCACGAACGTTAGAACCCCATTGACATCTATGGGACTCGAACGTTCGAAAACAAAAGTGCTCATTTTAAAGGCTAATTTTCATGGTATTGTCCTAAAAAGGGTTTGGGGACCCGGGTCCTGCCCCAGGGGACATGTATCAATGCAAAAAAAACTTTTAAAAACGGCCGTTTTTTCGGGAGCAGTGATTTTAATGATGCTTAAAGTAATAAAAAAAAAAAAAGTGAAATATTTCTTTAAATATCATACCTGGGGGGTGTCTATAGTATGCCTGTAAAGTGGCGCGTGTTTCCCATGCTTAGAACAGTCCCTGCACAAAATGTAATTTTTAAAGGAAAAAAAGTCATTTAAAACTGCTTGCGGGTTTAATGTAATGTCGGGTCCTGGCAATATGGATGAAAATCAGTGAGACAAACGGCATGGGTACCCCCCAGTCCATTACCAGGCCCTTTGGGTCTTGTATGGATATTAAGGGGAACCCCACACCCAAATTAAAAAAAGGAAAGGTGTGGGGCCACCATGCCCTATATACTCTGAACAGCAGTATACAGGCGGTGCAAACAAGACAGGGACTGTAGGTTTGTTGTTAAGTAGAATCTGTTTGTAATTTTGAACGGGTACATTTTTAACGTGTTTAGCTCCAGCCAAAAAATCTTTTTTAAGGTTTTTGGAAAACATAGGGAAGGGTTATCACCCCTGTGACATTTGTTTTGCTGTCTGTGCTCCTCTTCAGAAGATTTCACCTCTCTTTTTGTCCCAATGACAAATGTTTTTTGAAAATTTGGGGTTTTTTGTGAAACAAGGATTGGTGATAAAGCATCAGTGGAAAGGAGAAATGTTTTTCCCATATTAACTCTTACAGGAGAGAATTTCCCTTCCTAGGGGTAGATTTCATCTCACTTCCTGTTGTCTCCTTCCGTTTGCAAGTAGGAGTCGTTTGTAAGTTGGATGTTTGAAAGTAGGGGCCTGCCCTATATACTAAGCAGAAATTTGGGCCTTAGGTGTTGTTGTGGCCACAACACTGTAAGCCCTCACAGGGCCCTGCTGTGAAATATTAGATCAAGAATTGTAATTACATGCCCCTGTTGAACAGGGGCAGAAAAATTGGGCCTTTGGTGATGGTGCTGGTGCCACAACACTGTAAGTCCTCACTCGCTCTTGGTGGGCGCAGAAACGGGCCCTGTTGTGAAATATTAGATCAAGAATTGTAATTACATGCCCCTGTTGAACAAGGGCAGAAAAATTGGGCCTTTGGTGGTGGTGGTGCTGGTGCCACAACACTGTAAGTCCTCACTCGCTCTTGGTGGGCACAGAAATGGGCCCTGCTGTGAAATATTAGATCAAGAATTGTAATTACATGCCCCTGTTGAACAGGGGCTGAAAAATTGGGCCTTAGGCACTGGTGCTGGTGCCACAACACTGCAACCCCTCACAGATACTCTAGTTGGAACGCAGGAATGAGCCTTGCTGCAAAGTATTGCATCAAAAATTGTAATTACATGCCCCTGTTAAACAGGGGCTGAAAAATTAGGCCTTAGGCACTGGTGCTGGTGCCACAACACCGCAACCCCTCACAGATACTCTAGTTGGAACGCAGGAACGAGCCCTGCTGCAAAGTATTGCATCAAAAATTGTAATTACACGCCCCTGTTAAACAGGGGCTGAAAAATTGGGCCTTAGGCACTGGTGACGGCGCCCAGAACCAAAAATGTTCTTACAAGCTATCAGCGTGATCATTGAGGAGGAAGAGGATAATTACTCAGGATAGTCACTCAGCATCAGCATAGGCAGTCTTTGAAGGGATCTGAGATTTAAAAAAAAATTATTCGGTTACATCAGCATCAGGTGCTTGGTAGCTGGTGGTGATCCAAGACTGATTCATTTTTATGAAGGTCAGTCGATCGACCGAGTGGGTGGACAGACGCACCCTGTGATTGGTTACAAAGCCTCCAGCAGCACTGAATGTGCGTTCCGAAAGAACGCTGGATGCAGGACAGGCCAGTAGCTCAATTGCATACTGTGCAAGCTCTGGCCAGTGATCCATCCTCAAGACCCAGTAACCCAGAGGATTTTCAGTGGGAAAGGTTTCCAAGTCAGATCTTGCCCCTAGGTATTCCTGCACCATGTAAAACAGACGCTGGCGATGGTTGCTGGAACCGATCATACCTTGGGGCTGTGGACTAAAAAATTGTCTGAACACATCGGTCAGACGGCCACCTTCTCCACCGCTCCTTCTTTGACTGACCGAAGCCTCAGCAACACATTGTCCAGAAACAGGAGTTTGTAACCTCCCAGTCTCTGGGAACGCGTTGCACAGACCTTTCTGCAAGGCCTCCCGAAGATGTTTCATCCTCTGCTCCCTCTGCGACGGCAAGATAAGTTCCGCAACCTTACCCTTGTAACGTGGATCAAGGAGGGTTGCCAGCCAGTATTGTTCCTTCTACTTGATACCACGAATACGAGGATCCTTACGCAGGCTTTGCAGGATCAGGGAGGCCATGCAGCGTAGGTTTTCTGAGGCATTCGGTCCGGAGTCCTCTGGGTCACTAAGGACGACATGGTCCGCAGCCACCTCCTCCCAGCCACGTACAAGTCCATGTGTTTCTTGAGACTGATCCCTTAAAGACTGCTGTTGATGCTGAGTGCCAGGCTCCACCTCCATACTGACACAATCCTCCTCCTCCTCCTCGTCCTCTTCCTGTGTGATCGGTGGGCACGCAGGAACACTGTCTGGATAAAGGGGGCCTTGAGAGCTAAGGAAGTCCTCCTCTTCCTGCCTCTGTTCTGCCTCAAGTGCCCTGTCCATTATTCCACGCAGCGTGTGCTCCAACAGGTGGACAAGGGGGACAGTGTCACTGATGCATGCACTGTCACTGCTCACCATCCTCGTGGCCTCCTCAAATGGTGACAGGACAGTGCTGCATCCCTGATCATGGCCCACTGGCGTGGGAAAAAAAAAACAAGTTCCCCTGACCCTGTCCTGGTGCCATAGTCGCACAGGTACTCATTGATGGCCCTCTGCTGCATGTGCAGCCGCTGCAGCATGGCCAACGTTGAGTTCCACCTGGTGGGCATGTCACAGATTAGGCGGTTCTTGGGCAGGTTAAACTCCTTTTGGAGGTCCGCCATCCGAGCACTGGCATTATATGACCGGCGGAAATGCACACAGACTTTCCTGGCCTGCCTCAGGACATCCTGTAAGCCCGGGTACCTGCCCAAGAACTGCTGCACCACCAAGTTAAGGACGTGAGCCAAACAGGGCACATGGGTCATTTGTCCCTGTCGGAGGGCAGAGAGGAGGTTGGTGCCATTGTCGCAAACCACCATTCCTGCCTTAAGTTGGCGTGGCGTCAACCACCTCTGAACCTGCCCCTGCAGAGCTGACAAAACCTCTGCCCCAGTGTGGCTCCTGTCCCCCTAAGCACACCAGCTCAATCACCGCATGGCATCTTTTGGCCTGCGTACATGCGTAGCCCCTTGAATGCCTACGGAGCACCGCTGGTTCCGAGGACAAAGCATAGGAAGAGGCCATGGAGGAAGAAGAGGAGGGGGTGGAGCAGAGAGGTGTGTCACAATCATTAGTAGTGGCATTTTGGAGGCGTGGTGGCGGAACAACCTCCAACACTACTGCACCTTGTCCTGCATCCTTACCAGCTGCCAGCAGAGTCACCCAATGCGCCGTGAAACTTAGGTAATGTCCCTGTCCATGCCTGCTGGACCATGAGTCAGCGGTAATATGCACCTTACTGCTGACCTCCCTGTCCAGCGAGGCATGGACATTGCCTTCCACATGCCGGTAGAGAGCCGGAATCGCCTTCCGTGAGAAAAAGTGGCGTTTGGGTACCTGCCACTGAGGAACCACACATTCCACAAACTAACGGAAGGGGGCAAAGTTGAAGTGCTAGCAATTTTGCCAAGCTAGCATTCAACCGCTGGGCATGTGGATGGCTGGGAGCGAACTTCTTTCGGCGGTGCAGCAGCTGGGGCAGGGAAATTTGCCTGGTACAATCTGACGTCGGTGTACCGAAAGCAGATTGCCCACAAGTACCTGGCTGGGACACACCTAATTCTACACCTTCATTCCTCTCAGTGCAGGTCTCAGAGAGGACTGAAGGTATAGTGGGGTTGGAGATCTCAGCTGATGAGGAGCAAGGAGAGGTCCTCTTTGTTCTTTGGTGTGGGTCTTTTAGATACGCTTGCCAACGAACTGCATGGCAGGTCAACATATGTCTGGTCAAGCATGTGGTGCCCAAGCGGGAGATGTTTTGGCCACGTGAGATACGCTTGAGACATATGTTGCAAATAGCAGCGGTGCGATCTGATGCACTCGTCTCAAAAAAGGCCCACACCAAAGAACTTTTTGATAAACGCGCAGAGACTGCAGCGCCCTGCACATGCGGAGCTTTGGGGTGTGATGCAGTCAGTGTGCTGCCCTTAGGCTGGCCCCTGGAGGGCATCCTGCCTCGTTGATGATGTGCCTCCTCCTCCTCCTCTCTCCTATCAGGCACCCACTTTGAGTCAGTGACCTCATCATCCCCTCCCTCCTCATCACTGGAGCAAACCTCCCCTGGCAAAACTGGGGAGCATGACTGCCAGATTGCTGTCCTTCTTGGGCACCCCCTCTGTCCGTGCTCACGTTACTGCCTTCATCTAGCTCAGTATCATCATCAGAGCCTTCCAAACGCTGGGCATCCTCCTGGAGCATGTACCCAACACTGGTCAAACAGTTCAAGGGACTCCTCAGGAGGACATGGTGGGGCTAGGGAAGGAGTCACTGATGACATTGAGCCGAGGGAAGAGGCCGCTGCTTTTCCAGACAAAGTATCCTGAGCATGGGTGAGAGAGGATGAGGAGGATGACGGCTTGGTCATCCACTCGACCAAGTCTTCCACATGTTGCGGCTCAACGCAGCCAGCTGCCGAAAAAAAGGCCAAGTGTGTCCCACGGCCATGTGCTGATGAGGATGCACCTTCTCCACGACCAGCACTGTTGCCTCTAGACACAGAGCCTGCTTGCCCTCTTTTATTGGCTTGTGACTGTCTGCCTCTCCTTGTTGGCCTTCCAGACATACTAATGGCCTGTAGCTGCACTAAGCTGGGATATATATATATATATATATATATATATATATATATATATGTGTATATATATATATATATATATATATATATGTGTACTGATATTGTAGCTAGCAAAATCAACTGCCTGCCTGTAGTATGAGAACACCACCAACCTTCTACAGGTAGCTTTAGCTGAACACTGTGCAGAGCTCGCAAAAAACTAACTTGTAGCTTATCCTGCGGTAGTGATAGGATCAGGAAAACACCACCAACCTTCTACAGGTAGCTTTAGGTGAACACTGTGCAGAGCTCGCACTACACTAACTTGTAGCTTATTTAGCTGCCTGCGGTAGTGATAGGATCAGGAAAACACCACCAACCTTCTACAGGTAGCTTTAGGTGAACACTGTGCAGAGCTCGCCAAAAAATAACTTGTAGCTTATTTAGCTGCCTGCGGTAGTGATAGGATCAGGAAAACACCACCCAACCTTCTACAGGTAGCTTTAGGTGAACACTGTGCAGAGCTCGCCAAAAAATAACTTGTAGCTTATTTAGCTGCCTGCGGTAGTGATAGGATCAGGAAAACACCACCCAACCTTCTACAGGTAGCTTTAGCTGAACACTGTGCAGAGCTCGCACTACACTAACTTGTAGCTTATTTAGCTGCCTGCGGTAGTAATAGGATCAGGAAAACACCACCAACCTTCTACAGGTAGTTTTAGGTGAACACTGTGCAGAGCTCACCAAAAAATAACTTGTAGCTTATTTAGCTGCCTGCGGTAGTAATAGGATCAGGAAAACACCACCCAACCTTCTACAGGTAGCTTTAGCTGAACACTGTGCGGAGCTCGCACTACACTAACTTGTAGCTTATTTAGCTTCCTGCGGTAGTGATAGGATCAGGAAAACACCAACCTTCTACAGGTAGCTTTAGGTGAACACTGTGCAGAGCTCGCACTACACTAACTTGTAGCTTATTTAGCTGCCTGCGGTAGTGATAGGATCAGGAAAACACCACCAACCTTCTACAGGTAGCTTTAGGTGAACACTGTGCAGAGCTCGCCAAAAAATAACTTGTAGCTTATTTAGCTGCCTGCGGTAGTGATAGGATCAGGAAAACACCACCAACCGTCTACAGGTAGCTTTAGCTGAACACTGTGCAGAGCTCGCAAAAAAATAACTTGTAGGTTTAGCTGAACACTGTGAGGAGGACGCACTACACTAACTTGTAGCTTTAGCTGAACACTGTGCAGAGGTCGCACTACACTAACTTGTAGTTTTCGCTGAACACTGTGAGGCGGACACACTACACCAACTTGTAGCTTTAGCTGAACACTGTGAGGAGGACGCACTACCCTAACTTGTAGCTTTAGCTGAACACTGTGCAGAGGTCACATTAAACTAACTTGTAGCTTTAGCTGAACACTGTGCAGAGGTCTCACTACACTAAGTTGTAGTTTTAGCTGAACACTGTGAGGAGGACGCACTAACTTGTAGCTTTAGCTGAACACTGTGCAGAGGTCACACTACACTAACTTGTAGTTTTAGCTGAACACTGTGAGGAGGACGCACTACACTAACTTGTAGCTTTAGCTGAATACTGTGCAGAGGTCGCACTATACTAACTTGTAGTTTTCGCTGAACACTGTGAGGAGGACACACTACACCAGCTTGTAGCTTTAGCTGAACACTGTGAGGAGGACACACTACCCTAACTTGTAGCTTTAGCTGAACACTGTGCAGAGGTCGCACCACACTAACTTGTAGTTTTAGCTGAACACTGTGAGGAGGACGCACTACACTAACTTGTAGCTTTAGCTGAACACTGTGCAGAGGTCGCACTACAATAACTTGTAGTTTTAGCTGAACACTAAGGAGGACGCACTACCCTAACTTGTAGCTTTAGCTGAACACTGTGAGGAGGACGCACTACCCTAACTGCCAATCATCAGCCAGCAATGCACTGCGATGCCGCAGTGAATTATGGGCCGTGACGCGCCACGCGAATTTGGCGCGAACGGCCCATATCGTTCGCAATCCGACAAACGATCGAACAGCCGATGTTCGAGTCGAACATGGGTTTGACTCGAACACGAAGCTCATCCCTATCCCAGACAGACTGGGTGGTGTTTGAGCAGGGCTCTGTGGGGGCCAAACCATCACTTTCAGGGCTCCTTGCTCTTTTTTACACTGAAGATAGTTCTTAATGACATTGGCTGTATGTTTGAGGTTATTGTCCTGCTGCAGAATACATTTGGGTCCAATCACATGCCTCCCTGATGGTTTGACATGATAAACAAGTATCTGCCTGTATTTCTCAGCATTTCCATCCATCCATCTGTATATTCTAGTCTACTAACTATACTTCTGTGTTTAGTTTCTGTTAAAAATGTGTTTGTTGCCTATTTCATGTATGCTGAATATCTCTTGTGTGTTATATATTTTTTTTAGCGTGATAAACATTTTCTTATCAACATGAGCTGCTGAATTTTACTCTGGTTTATGTATTTAGTCATCACAATGAAAACTCTTCTGCATTATATACAGGGGAGTGAAATGTCACTAACAGGGAATTTCCTTCATGTAGTTTCAATGTATATTTCAGAGAAAACTCTGAGATGTGGAGCTTGCTGAAAACAACGCCATTGCGTAACATATTCCTCCAGCATTGCAGCGTGGTTTGTATATCTCCGTACTCATTGAAGATTTCCTGTTAGCTGTAAATCAGCAGTACACATTTTGTTTTGTGAGCACTGTTTCGCCCTGATGAGAGAAAAAAAGTTTGGACAGAGATCTAAGTAAAGCAGGGACATTAAAGCAGCTTTAAACAAAATTTGTCATGAAGTAAACATAGAACTGCCATTGCTGATCTCTCCCTATGAAAATATTAGGGGATTTTTTCCTGACCTAATTGCTTAGGTCAGTGTCCCAGCTAGTAGTAAAGGCAGTGGGTTGGAATAACAGCCAGACTAGCATTTTGAAAAGGAGGTCAGATGTAGGCAAATTCAGTAGTAATAGCTACAAGGTAAGTAACTAGTACTGTAAGTAACAAGATTCATTTTTGTTATAGAGGGAGTGCTTAAAGTGGTTGTAAAAGCTGAAGGCATTATATGCATGCAGGTAAAAAACCTTCAGTGTTCATCTCCCCCATCAGCCCTTCCTAATGCTTACCCGAGCCCGATCCCGATCCAGTGATTTGCACGAGAACAGTGGCTCTCCTGGGTCTCTCCCTCCTCGTTGGCTGGGACACAGCAGTGGGAGCCAATGAACAGTCATAGCCAGTGAGGAGGGAGCGGGACTGAGCCACGCTCTGTGTGTTCTGGACACACAGGGGCAGCTCGGGAGCGAGCACACATAAGTGCCCCCAGAGCAAGCAGCTTGCTCTGGGGGCACTCAGCAGGAGGGAGGAGCCAGGAGCTCCGGTGGGGGACCCAAAAAGAGGAAGATCGGGGCTGCTCTGTGTAAAACTATTACACATTGTAGGTAAGTATAACATGTGTGTTATTTGTTATTTATTTTTAAGCAGAACCTTTATTATCACTTTAATGTTGGCTCTAGATCAAGCCCTTAAAGTGGTTGTAAACCTTCAACATGAAATATGAACAAAGCATATCCCTCTATAGTGTCTACTTGTCTTATTTAGGAGCACTAAGTGTTGTTTTGCCTGTTGCTTTGTTCCTGTGCTATCAGCATGAATCACTTTTGATACCAAGAGAAAAAAGTGACAGGGGAGGGACCTCCAGCAGATTGCCACCCTCAGCTCTGTTCCTGTGTGCTGTATGGAATGGGTGTGTCCCTTCCCTCCAATCAGATCTCGGAGCTCTCATCACTGAGCTCTGTAGAGTAAAAACTCTACAGCCCCCAACCCCCCCCCCCCCTTTTTTTTTTCTGACAGCTTAGACAAGCTTTAAACATTCAATACTTTGAACAAATGTAGAGAAGAGAAGACTTCAGATAAACATGTACAACTTATGTAGGATAATTTGTTTAATTTCTGTTTATCATCTGAGGTCATTCACTTCACCTGTATATGTAAGGGTTTGCAACCAGTTATTACTAACTTATTTGGTTAACTGTTGGGTGTCTTTCTTGACGCTTTTAATAACTTCTAGAACCTCATAGAAGCTAGGGATACTACCATCTCTAGCAATGTTGTATTTTGTACTGTCAAGGATACATTTTACATTTAAATTACCATTACAAGCTTTTAAGGTATATCCACAGCATTTAGGTCCAGTCAGTACTGTCTGTACCTTTACATCTCCTCCTCCTCAAACTACCATAAATCTACCTGTGCTATGCTATTACCAGTAAAAAATGTTCGCTTTAAAAGATCCCTATAACATAAATAGTCTTTATTCCTGCATTTTAGGAAATTCACCAGGTGGTCCCTAATATGAATAAGCCTGGAACTTCCCTAATCTTTTTTTCGATTCTTAAGCCTCATACACATGATCAGATTATCGGACAAATTTTCGTCCGTTTTTTGTTGCATGCTAGTCTCATGTCGAAAGTGAAGAGGTTACTCATCATACGAAAATTCTCGTACAACAGAATACAACTTCAGAAGTGACGTAATGTGTTAAATTGTTGTGTATTTATTCTTTCGTTTCCGAGCATGCGTAGTCTTGTGCCGCGTACACACGAACAGACTTTACGGCAGACTTTGTCCTGCGGACTTTTCGACGGACTTTACGACAAACTTTCCGAATGAACGGACTTGCCTGAACACGATAACCAAAGTCCGACGGAATCGTACGTGATGACGTACGACCGGACTAAAACAAGGAAGTTGATAGCCAGTAGCCAATAGCTGCCCTAGTGTCGTTTTTTGTCCGTTGTACTAGCATACAGACATGCAGACTTTTCGACCTGACTCGAGTCCGTCGGACAGATTTGAAACATGTTTCATTTCTAGGTTCGTCAAACTTTTGAGAAAAAAAAGTCAGCTGAAGCCCACACACGATCGAATTGTCCGACGGACCAAGTATGCCATAAAGTCCTGTCGTGTGTACGCGCCATTGATTTTTTTTGGACGAAAACTTTACTAATTAAACAAAAATCGTATGTTGTGTTCATGTACGAATACATTTCATAGTCTGCACATCTGCTTTTGTCGTTCGAAAAATCGGAATCGGCTTTCGAAAGCATCATACTAACAATCCGAAAATCAGCAGATCGTTCGCCGGACCAAATTTAAGTTGAATTTTTTTATCATGTGTACAGGCCTTTAGTCATTCTTGATTTTCTCTTTTATCTTACGATTACCCCCCATGCCCGTCTTTGTTGGGCTACACAAAACTTGGTTGTATGTTGTTCCACAACAGCTGCACATGTCATTTTTGACTTGCCCTCAATGTGTACAACTTCTGTGACTCAACTGTTCTCTTCTTTATCCAATATGTGCATGCTGTATTTGTCATATTGAGTTACTAATCCCTTTAATGTCTATGTATAGTTCCTTTGAATGTTCTGTACAACGTAAAACCTTTCTAAATATGGAATAAAAAAAAAAAGAAATCGAGTAATTTAACAATGATTTCTTATAACTTCGGTATGGTATTTGTATTGGATTAGGTGCCTCCCAGTGATGAAGCTGTGGTCACATTACTCTGTGAATGGGCTGTTAGCAGCAAGCGTTCTGGAAAACATCGGGCCATGGTGGTGGCCAAACTTCTGGAGAAAAGACAGCTGGAAATAGAGGCAGAGGTAAGTTTTTAAAAGTAGTCAGTGCTTTAGCCTTTTTTTTTTTTTTTTTTTTTACATTATCCTTCCAAAGGGGCCAGCATACATCGAATCTTTTGCCCCATAAACATTTACATTTTTAGGGTGGACATGCATGGCTTGATTTTTAAAAGTGATTCTCCCTGTCTGTTAACTCCTTATCCCTTTCATGACTAAGCCTATTTTTGACATTTGGTGTTTACAAGTTAAAATCCATACTTTTTGCTAGAAAATTACTTAGAGCCCCCAAACATTATATATATATTTTTTAGCAGAGAATCTAGAGGATAAAATGGCGATTGTTGCAATATTTTATGTCACACGGTATTTGTGCAGCGGTTTTTTAACCACTTGCTGCCTGCCCTATTACAAAATGACGGCGGCAAAGTGGTTTGATATTCCTGACCGGACGTCATATGACGTGATCAGGATATCGAGCCGCTGCGCGCCCCCAGGGGCGCACATCGCGGCGAACGTTGTTGCAGGGTGTCAGTCTGACACCCTACAAACCGATCTAGGTAAAGAGTCTCTGATGGAGACTCTTTACCATGTGATCAGCCGTGTCCAATCACGGCTGATCACGATGTAAATAGGAAGAGCCGGTGATCGGCTTTTCCTCACTTGCGTCTAACAGCACAGCCCCCCCTCGGATCCTACCCAGGACCACCAGGGAAGCCACCAGGATGGCCACCACACTGGACCACCAGGTATGCCCCCTAGACCCCCAGGGAAATACCAATATGTGCCCAGGCAGCTGCCAATCTGTGCCCAGGCAGCTGCCAATCAGTGCCCACTCCAATGCCTACCACTGCCAGTGCCACCAGGGATGCCTATCAGTGCTGCGTATCAGTGCCCAGCAGTGCCGCCTATCGGTGCCCAGCAGTGCCGCCTTTCAGTGCCCATCAGTGTCACCTATCAGTGCCCATCAGTGCCACCCATAAGTGCCCATCAGTGCCGCCTATCAATGCCCATCAGTGCTGCATATTAGTGCCACCCATCATTGCCGCCTACCAGTGCCCATCAGTGCCGCATATCAGTGCCCATCGTCAGTGCCCGTCAGTGCCCGCTCATTGGTGCCACTGTATCAGTGCCTGTCAGTGCCGCCTTATCAGTGCCCATCAGTGAAAGAGAAAACTTACTTATTTACAAATTTTTTTAACAGAAACAAAAGCAAAACTTTTATTTTTTTTTAAATTTTCGGTCTTTTTTTATTTGTTTAGCAAAAAATAAAAAACGCAGAGGTGATCAAATACCACCAAAAGAAAGCTCTATTTGTTGGAACAAAATGATAAAAATTTAGTTTGGGTACAGTGTAGCATGACTGCGCAATTGTCATTCAAACTACGACAGCGCTGAAAGCTGAAAATTGGTCTGGGCAGGAGGGTGTCTAAGTGCCCTGTATTGAAGTGGTTAAACACAACTTTTTGGTAAAAGGGACACTTTCATGAATTTATAAAAAAGAAACAGTAAAGTTAGCCCATTTTTTTGGTATAATGTGAAAGATGATGTTACTCCGAGTAAATAGATACCAAACATGTCACGCTTTATAATTGCACGCACTCGTGGAATGGCGACAAACTACGGTACCTAAAAATCTCCATAGGCGACACTTTAAAATTTTTTTACGGTTACCAGGTTAGAGTTACAGAAGAGGTCTAGTGCTAGAATTTTTGCTCTCGCTCTGACGATCGTGGCGATACCTCACATGTGTGATTTTAACACCGTTTACATATGCGGGCGCGACTTCCGTTTGCGTTTCCTTTGCTGCGCGAGCTCACGGGGACGGGGGCGCTTTAAAAAATGTTTTTTCTTATTTATTTTATTTATTTTTATATAAATTGTGTTTCCAAAAAAAAATGATCACTTTTATTGCTGTCACAAGGAATGTAAACATCCCTTGTGACAGTAATAGGTGGTGACAGGTACTATTTATGGAGGGATTGGGGGTCTAAAAGACCCCGATCCCTCCTTTGGACTTCAAAATTTTCAGATCGCTGTTTTTGGTGATTCTGAATACTGTATATTTTTTTTAAAACCGGTGCCATTGGCAGCCAAGTAAACGGGAAGTGACATCATGACGTCGTTCCGTGTTTACAATCAGGAGACTGGAATGAAGCCGTTTCCGGGTTCGTGCCAGTCTGTCCCCAGCTGCTGGAGGTGGCGGATTGAAGATCGGGTCTCTCGGTGGGACGGGAGGCTCGTTGAGAGTGGCGGGAGGCGGCGGGAGGGGGGGACGTCCCTCCCGCTTCTCTGGTATAACAGCTGAGTGGCTTTTAGCCGCATCGATTGTTATCCCTAGAAAGCCGATCGCCGGCTCTAAAAAACGGTACCAGGATGATGCCTGCAGCTGCGGGCATCATCCCGGTATAACCCCCTGAAAGCCGAGGCCACACATCTGCGTACGCTCGGCGGGAAGGGGTTATTTTGTGATAATGAACACTTTTAGACAGGGAGATTTTCTGTTGGGAAATCTCCACATGAACATGGCATTATCCTTCTGTTTAAGAAAAAAGAGGGAGGTTAAAGTGGAACCAAACTCTCTCAAGCAAGATGAACTATTTCTAATCATTTTGCTACTGGCATTAGTAAATAGATAAGAAGGTAAATTATACATACGTGTTTTCATTTTTTTTCTACATTTCTTCAGTTGCTTCCTGGTTTCTGGCTTAGTCATACATCGCAGGAGTCTTCATGGGCATTTTGTTTTCATCCAGAGAAAAGGAGGTGGGGCTTTCTCAGCTAGGCACACCCTCCTGCCTGCATGCCTGAGCTAAGGGCAGATGGATTCTAGGAAGTTATATCTGTATCATCTGCCCCTACTCAAGATGGTAGCATCTAGAAATGCTGGGGGGCGTTGTTCAAAATGATTTCTCACCAAAATAAACAATGGAGACATGGATGGATGGGTGAGTTTGCTTTGAATATCAAAAATGAATTGGAAAGCGTTGTCAGTTTGTGGCGCATAATGTGTACAAAGTTCATGTTAGTCAGGAAAAAAAGATATCTGCCTATCTATGGCCAGCTTTATTCTAGATGTTCCCTTCAATAATAAATCTACAACTTTACTGCATACACATAATCAGATTCTATATCAAGAAGTATGTTGACATATAGATTCATTTACCTGCCTGCTCCAAGGAATATATTGCTTTTTCCTTTTCCAAAAAGAGCTACACCCAACAATTAGAATGTTCACACAATAATTGGGTGAATGTTCACTTCCATTATCCAAATACGTGAAAAGAAAATCCCTGTTTATTTTATCTGCAGATGATTGGATACTTGAAGTGAATCATCACACAATGTATTTATTTTTATTAATGTATTTCTACAAACTACCTCGTATTGAAAACTTCAATATCTTTCCCTATGATCCCTGCAAAGTCACGTACCTCTATCTCTGATATTCTACAAGCTTGCATACTTCTAACATTGATCCTCAGAAAAACCCTATATTTCTGCTTCAGGTCCTCTTCAAACTCCCATACCCCTACATCTAATCCTCTGTAAGCTGCGCTGCTTCTACATCTGATCCTCAGTAAACTCCACTACCTCTACCTCTGATTCTTTGCAAGCTCCCATACTACTAAACCTGATCCTATGCAATCTACCATATCTCTACCTCTTATTCACTGCAGACTACCATGCTTCTTCCTCTGATCCTTTGCAAAGTCCCTTACCCCAATGAAAGTTACCATACTTCTGCCCCTGCTCCTCTGCATATGTCTATGCTTCTACTTCTCATTTTCAATCTCCCATACCTCAGACCCTTTGAAAACACCCAAATCTCTTCCTCTGATCCTCTGCAAACTCCAATACCTTTACCTATGCTATTCTGCAAATCCAAATCTTTACTTGTGTTCTTCTTCTATAAAATTCCCATAGCTCTGTCTGTGCTCATCTGTAAACCATCACATCTCGGTTTCCTTTTCTTCACAAACTACTTTACCTCAGTTTCTGCTTTTCTGCAAATTCCCATACCTATAACTGTGCTCTTCTGCATACTTCAAATTCCTCTTCCTCTGCAAACTTCAAAAACTTTTCTCCTTGTCAAACTCACAAATAGGCATGAGCAGAATGTACCTGGGTTCGGTTAAAGACAGGTTCACCCAACACCTATGTAAAAATCAAGAACAAAAGGGCAAAGGGTGCCCCAAAAAATCCACACCAGCTTCTTAGCTGACTGTACAGCCTGGCTAGCCAGGAAAGCAGAAGAATGAGTGTGCAGCTACCCCATAAGTAATACTAAACACACACTGTTTAATATACATTGTTCCTTCTATTTCTGTATATGGATGATGACACTGTAATTATTAAAAAAAAAAAAATCAAAGTATTTTTTTCCTAATCAATGTACAGCTGTCACGTGACTCAGATCTTTCCCAGTCTCTCTGCAGGGAAACATAAGCAAGTGGAGCTTCTAGTCCTCTGCTATTGGTCACAGGTTAAAAAAAAAAGAAAAAGCCTTTGGGAGTTTAGTACTTAATATCAGTAAACTGTTTTAAATGGTACTGCAAATATATATTTGAAATCAAACCTTTATTATTTTGTGGAAATAACATGGTGTGGGTAGATTTCTGCCTGTCATAAGCTGTGTCATGACCCTTCTAGCCTGTATCTTAGAATAACAGGGAGGTGAAGCCTCCATTAAATGACATGTAAAATCCCACCCCATTGTGTTTAGCTGGTTAGTGTGCATGGAGGGGGAGGGAGGGAGTGGGCTGTCATTGACCACTTTGTATACGCCCACATGTGTGACTCTGTAGTCACATCTGCTGCTCAGATGTGAAAGGGAGGAAATGCTCAGCAAAGGAACTCCCAAGGTGAATTGGGGACAAGAACAGAAGGGGGAGATAGAGAGCAGCAGGATCAACCAGTTTTTTTTGCAGAATACAGAAAACAAATCTCATAGTGACTAAGCGAGTATAAACAGCATGTAATGCAGCCTTAACTGAAAAAAGGCCTCTTCTGCACAACCTGATCTGCAGGCAGGGGACTTATTTGAATCTGGAAGCCCCCTTTACCAATATGGGGGCAACTTCCCCCAGATGCCACCCCCCACGTGAACAAGTAAAGGGCACATAATACCCTTGCTCATTCACAAAAAAACACAGTGAATAAAAACACACACTTTTTTTTTGTTTTTTACCAGACCTTCATTAACCACTTCAATACAGGGCATTTTCACCCCCTTCCTGCGCAGGCTAATTTTCAGCTTTCAGCGCTGTAACATTTTGAACGACAATTGCGCGGTCGTGCGATGTTGTACCCAAATTAAATTTTGATCATTTTTTTACCCACAAATAGAGCTTTCTTTTGGTTGTATTTGATCACATCTGTGGTTTTTATTTTTTGCGCTATAAACAAAAAAAGGCCGACAATTTTGAAAAAAACACAATATTTTTTTACTTTTTGCTATATAAATATCCCAATTTAAAAAAATAAATAAAAATGTTTAGGCCGATATGTATTCTTTCTACATATTTTTGGTAAAAAAAAATCTCAATAAGCATTTATTGATTGGATTGCGCAGACGTTATAGCACCTACAAAATAGGTTATTGATTTATGGCATTTTTATTATTACAATTTTTTTTACTAGTAATGGCAGCGATCTGCGATTTTTATCGGGAGTGCGACATTGTGGTGGACACATCGGACACTTTTGACGCTATTTTGGGACCATTGACAATTATACAGCGATCGGTGCTATAAATATGCACTGATTACTGTGTAAATGTCACTGGCAGGGAAGGGGTTAACACTAGGGGGCAATCAAGGGGTTAAACACGTTACCTAGGGAGTGGTTCTAACTGTTGGGGGATTGGACTTACTAGGGAAGGAGACTGATCGGTGTTCCTATATACTAGGAACACATGATCTGTCTCTTCTCCCCTGACAGGATGTCGATCTGTGTGTTTACACACACAGATCGCGGGTGCCCGGCGGACATCGTGGCCGCCGGGCACGCACATCGGCTCCCTAGGGACGCGGCGGGCATGCACCCCCTACAACGCCAGAAAGCTGAGGATGTCATATGACGCCCGCCCGGAGGGACAGAGTGTTCCTGCGGCTGTCCTATTACAATGGCTGGGAAGGGAAGTGGTTAAAAAAAAATTTTAAATCTCACAACGTACATCCAGTGGTAATCACATCATCCAGTGATGCAGATCCATGTTCGACCCACTGAAAGAAGGACCCACTGACACAATCCTCTCCTTACAACTGCTGACTTGCACATGACAGCTTCAGCAGTTGACAGCTAAATGTAAACCAAGAAATGGGATCCCTTGGGAGACACCATTGACCAAACATGAACGTAATCATATTGGTCAATAACGTCACTGTAATTCCAAACTAACAAAGTTTGGTCTGACCCTGTGTTCAGACCAAATCAGGACCTTTTTCCCATTCTCCAATTTCTGCTTCTACTTTTCTGCAAATTTTCATACCCCTGCTTCTACTCAAATTCTCATGCTTCTACCTCTGCAAACTCCTATACATGTACCTCTGCTTTTCTAAAAATCCCCTCACCTTAAACTTTGTTCATAAAACTCAGACTGCCACAACTCTTTCTTTGCTCCTCCTACAGCAAGAGTATGGGAGTTTGCAAAGAAGTGAATTTATAGTGTGCCTGTATTGTATGTGTATATGTGTGTATCAATCAGCCATAACTTTATGACCACCCACCGTAAGCCATGGAGGCATGGACTCCACTAGACCTCTGAAGGTACGATGTGGTATCTGATACCAAGCCATCAGTAGCAGATCCTTTAAGTTGCGAGGTGGGGCCACCATAGATTAGATATGGTTTTTTAGCACATCCCACAGGTTAATCATGTAGATTGAGATCTGGAGGATTTTGAGTCAACACCTCAAACTCATTGTGTTCTTCAAACCATTCTTAAATTCATCAGACCCTGTCACGATATTGCCCTCATGTAATGACTGAATTTCAAACGATAAATCATTCAGTGGAATTAAATGAATCGGTTTCTTGTTCGTTCTTTTTTACTGGGTCACAAATGCGCAGTACGTACAGCGAGAAACACATTTATTGTCCGTTCGGCAAAAGTTTTTTTTTGGCTTAAAAACATCACAACAGATTTTCGATTTGTGCCTATTAACTGGATGAAAAATCAACAAACTGTCTAAATTACAGATTTTCAAACGATTTTTCATCTAGTGTATGGGCACCATATGAATTCTAATTTGTAATCCTGTGAGCCTCCAGGTAATTGACCAAATCTGGTCTCCAAAATAGTATATCTTTGCAAATGATCAGCTGCTAACGTTACGCATGTCTCATAACCATGCAAAATAGTTAAACCAAATTGTACACACGCTGCGCTTATCAAAATAAAAAATAAAAAAATTTCCACTAAATATTAATAAAGTGATATTGTGCTTAACATATAAAAAATCTATTAACAACTATTAATACTATACTATACGTTAATGTGCAATAAATTTCAATGAATGAATAAATAGGTAAAAGTGCTCCAATAAGCCTGTGTATTGCAAATATTCCACATAGCTTGTGCAATTTTCAAACATTAATAAATAATTCAACACAAACATCCATGCGATTTAGTGTTGCATCCAAGCATATCAGTACTGCATCTATGCAATATGGTGTTAGTGCAAGGTTCGAACAATAAAAAGTTAAAAAAATACAAAAAACGCATCCATGCGATTTGGTGCTACATCCATGTGATTCTATTCAATTCAGTGCTGTGTTGCTGTGCAATGATTAAATTAACAGTCCGATTTAGTGTTGCATCCATGCATTTCAGTGCTGCATCTATGCAATATGGTGTTAGTGCAATGTTCAAACAATAAAAAGTTAAAAATACAAAAAAACGCATCCATGCGATTTGGTGTTGCATCCATGTGATTCTATGCAATTCAGTGCTGTGTTGCTGTGCAATGATCAAATTAACAGTCCACAGATCTTCCACAATCCATTCATGTGTTCAGGGGCGTTGCTAGGTGTCAAAAAGACCAGGGGCTTCAGCCCGAAGGCCGATGGTGGCACCATGGGGGGATCCGGGGTTGTCATGTCGCGGGTGTTTTTGGCTGGGTGGTGGGGTTGTGTGGTGGGGGGTAAGCTAACTTGCTGGTTGCTGCCTGGCTTACCAGTGCTGCCCATCAATGATGGGCACTAAACTCACCTAACTGACACACTGACCATTACACTGACCTCACCTACCCGACATACATACACTGACCTCACCTTACCTACCTACCTGACATACATACACTACACTGACCTGGCTAACTGACATACACTGACCTCACCTACGACGAGTATTATAAAAACCTATGTTTAAGTCAGTAGTAATCTTATGCAGGGAGCAAAATAGAATATATGCTTGGGCATTGCGCACACACATCCCCTTTGTTCAATGCACACACCAAAACACATTGGCAGAAGAGTAAATTCAGGCTATCAACTTGTCTCAGGTAAAAAAAAAAAAAGCATACAAAATGTCTTAATAAGTTGTATTTTTATTATACTTAAAACAAAGTTATCAACATCCAATACAAACAGATGCAGGTTACACACATCAATTCACTACTTAAAAGTGCAAGGTACTCACTGATGTGAAATACACATCTGTTTAAATATAAAATTCAAAAACTACCCATAAAATGCAGCTTACACACATCAATTCGCTACTAGAAGGGATACTACAAGTAATCGACAACAAAACTAGCTCAATCAGTTTGTGTATAGACCATACACCTTTAGTTTTGCCATTTAGGCGTTTAATCACTTTTGTTTCTGTCCATGGAATGGATGCAGGTGAGGCAGCCCTAGTTAAACCTCGTCCCCAGGATGTGACTGACAACTCACACAGCCATGAAAAAAGGGTTTAATTTTCCCATAAGAATTTGCACACTGTAGAGGTTTTTAATCTCCTCTGAGTCCTCTGTAAATTGAACCTTAAGCACATGACATACAGGAGGTGGCTCCTACAGGCAAATTACAGTGCATGAATCAGATGAGAAATTGTAAACACAAAACAGAGTGCAAAATCTGGTGGTGCAGCTGTGCACGGTAGCCAATCAGCTTCCAACTTCAGCTTGTTCAGTTCAGCTTTCACAATACCACCTGGAAGCTGATTGGTTACTATGCACAGATGCACCACATTTTGCACTCTAGTTTTAGAAAATCAACCCCAATGTACAGTAAAGGAATTCTAAACATTGGATGTCTCTTGACAGCAAAATTTTAGGGAGGCAGTGTGAGTGACTGACACAAGGCATGACTAGGCTCAGTCAGGCCGAAAGACAAAAAAAATAAAAAAATCTGTTATTTAACTGCTAAATGGCAGAGAATTGAGCCGTGAGATAGCATGTAGGAATGCAGGGGCATGATTCATACACCAAAAGTGCTTCATTAAGCTAAAGTTATTTTGGTGCCTATAGTATATTTTTAAATATTGTAGAACTATCCCACTTTTAGGCCTGATTCACACCTATGCATTTTTAGTGCTTTTTGCATATTTGCACTACAGAGTGTGCTTCATTGGAAACAATGTTAAATAGACTGTAGTGCAAATCTGCAAAATGCAAAAAAACAATAAAAATGCATAGGTGTGAACAAGGCCCAAGGGTCATAGAGGTAGACTGGAAGGAGAAAATACCCTAAACATGGCATGGACATGGCCATGTTTAGGTTATTCTCTCATTCCAGTCAACCTCAATGAACCCATGCCGCATGGGTGTCATAGGCAATATTTAAGACACGTGACGTGTTATACAAGACTCATTTAACACATAGAGGGTTTATTCAATAAATGCCAAACTATAGCAAAGAGCAAAATGCAGGTAAAAATAGCTAATATGGAGAAATTATCAAACTCGCCTTGTAGCCATAGCTTGCCAATTTTAGCTTGATCTTTGCCTTTTTGGTTCTGGTTCACTAGAATTTTGAGTTTAGTGAAAAAAACAACCAAAAAAGTACAAGGTACTGACTGATGTGAAATAAACATCAGTTTAAAATCTTGAAGTCCAAAACTATCCATAAAAGGCAGTTTACACACGTCCATTCACTACTAAAAGGGATACTATAGGTAAGAGGCAACAAAATTAGCTTAATCCATTTGTGTATAGACCACCCCACCCATACACCTTTAGTTTCTCTGCCATTTAGGCATTGAAACACTTTTGTTTCTGTCCTTTGAATGGATGCAGGCAGCCCTAGTTACACCTCCCCTGAATGTGACTGACACAGCCATGAAAAAAAAAGGGTTTAATTTTCCCATCAGAATTTGCTCACTGTAGAGGTTTTTAATCTCCTCTGTAAATTTAACCTTAAGCACATACGATACGGGAGGTGTCCCCTAAAGGCAAATTACAGTGCAGGAGATAACTTTTAAACACCAAACAGTAGAGTGCAAAATCTGGTGCAGCTGTGCACGGTAGCCAATCAGCTTCTAACTTCAGCTTGTTCAGTTCAGCTTTCACAATACCACCTGGAAGCTGATTGGTTACTATGCACAGATGCACCACATTTTGCACTCTAGTTTTAGAAAATCAACCCCAATGTACAGTAAAGGAAGTCTAAACATTAGATGTCTCTTGACAGCAACATTTTAAGGAAGCTGTGTTAGTCACACAAGGCAGGGTTATGACTAGGCTGAAAAACAAAAAAATAAAAAAATATTCAGTGATTTAACAGCTAAATGGCAGAGAATTGAGCAGTGAGACAGATTGCAGGGGCAGGATTAATAATACACAAAAAATGGTTCATTAAGCTAAAGTTATTTTGGTGCCTATAGACTATAGTATAGATAGAACTATCCCACTTTTAGGGTCAGACTCATAGATGTATACTGGAAGGAGAGAATACCCTAAACATGGCATGGGTTTCTTTGTCGATATTTAGGACACTTGTTATAACACTTATTTAACACATAACAGTGGTTTATTCAATAAACTCCAAACGATAGCAAAGATCAAAATGCTAAATGGAGGTAAAAATAACCAATATGGAGAAATTCTCCAAAATCGACTGTAGTACTAGTAGTATCCATAGCTTGATCTTTGCCATTTGTATTTTGATTCACTACAATTTGGAGTTTCTTGAAAAACAAACCAAAAAAAAAGTGCAAGTTGCTTCATGAGTTGAAAATACACCAGTTTAAAACTTTAAATAAAAGTGCAAACAATTTGTTGTAGTAAAACTACAAATATTACAACTCGTTAACCATATAGTAAACAATCTGTACTGTAAAGTGCCATCATTTTTAAACTGTAGTATAGTATTACAATATTCCATTTTCGGTAACTAATTTTTGATGTCTGAGTAAAACAGAGAAGAGATTGTCTACACAAGTGATACGCCAGAGAATCTTTTGAAGATTTTCTATTACTGGATCTGCACTTAGAACATTTCCTGGGATTTTGTGAACTGAAAGATTTGACAGCACTTGTGACTGGTTGAACATTGCTTGCACAGATACAAAGTTGCTGCCTTCTTTTATCCCTTCCTTGCTTTGTCTGCTACTATGGCATACATTCGATTAAATTCACTAACAATTGTACTTGTTCAGACATTGTCTTACTGTAGGAAATAATTTTGCAATAAAGGGGTACATATAGCATCTCACAAGAGTACACCCCTCACATTTTTGTAAATCTTTTATTCTATCTTTACATCTGACAACACTGAAGAAATGTCAGTTTGCTACAATTTGTGAGTGTACAGATTGTATAACAGTGTAAATTTGTCCCCTCAAAATAACGCACACAGCCATTAAGGTCTAAACTGCTGGCAAGAGTATACCCCCCAAAATGGGGGGTAAATTGGGCCAAATTTGCCATTTTCCGTCCCAGTTTCATGTGATTCGTTAGTCGCTAGTGTTACAACAAGGTCTCAGGTGTGAAACTTGGTGTTATCGCTCTGATACTGGAAGATCTAAATACATGCCACGGTGGCACCTCATGGGAAAGAACTGAGGCTCTCTATATAAAGATGGCCTTGGCTCCAAGATTGCGAATAACCTGAAACTGAGCCGAAGCATGGTGGCCAAGAACATACAGCGGTTTAGCAGGACAGGTTAAACTCAGATCAGGCCTCGCCAATGGTCGACCAAAGAAGTTGAGTCAGAGAGTGCACGTTTTCAGCGCCATATCCAAGGGTTGTCTTTGGGAAATAGACTTAGGAGTTTAAAGGTGATGGACTGGCCAAGCATATCTCCATACCTAAACCAGATTGAGCATCGTTGGGGCATCCTCAAACTGCAAGTGGAGGAGCGGAAGGTATCAAACATTCAACAGCTCCGCTCCGTGATGTCGTCATGGAGGAGTGGAAGAGCCAGAGGACTCCAGTAGCAACCTTGAAGCTCCAGTGAACTCCCATGCACAAGAGGGTTAAAGCAGTGCGAGAAATTGGTGACCACACAAAATATTAAGACTTTGGAGTGGACCCAATGTTGACATTTGCACTTAGGGGTAAACTCTTTTTTGTTGCCAGCGGTTTAGACATTAATGGCTGTGTGTTGAGTTATTTTGAGGGGACAGCAAATTTACACTGTTATACAAGCCGTACACTCACTACTTTTACTTTCAATTGTAGCAAAGTGTAATTTCTTCAGTGTTGTCACATGAAAAGCTATATTTACAAAAATGTGAGGTGTATGGGTACTTATTTTGTGAGATACTGTACATAGCATCCCAAACAGCCAACCACCATTAACTGTTATTCTTTAGCTACCCTACCCCTACTATAGGTATAGTTTAGAATATTAGTTTCAGCCAGGAGCAAATTCAATTTACTGAGGCAGCTGAAGTGCTTGTAATGGTTAATCTCTTGATAGAACCAAGGTATGCCTTCGTGATCGTTTGTTACCAAAATGATCAATTACACATTCATCAGACACCGATTCCAAAACGCCCTTTTCAATGGAAAGAACTGCAAGATGATGAAGCCTTGCTTGCCCCATTGTACCTCTGAGCCATGTATGAAGACGCCTCAAAGCACTAAATGATTTTTCGCAAGAGCAGCTGCTCACAGGAATTGTTAGGAC